>NC_043966.1:43550556-43850556 GCF_902148855.1 Sphaeramia orbicularis
TTAAGCAACACAGAGTGACAAGGAAACGTATGTGCAATAATACACAATATTTACATTAACCCTGTAAAGCCTGAACCATTAAATCATTGACCAGCAAAATTCCAGATTTTTACTAATAAAATGCAAAATGCAGAGGATAATATTACAATAAATGATAATTCACTTATCCCTGTAAAACCTGACCCCCATAATCTTTATTTAAGCAACACAGAGTGAAAAGGAAACATATGTGCAATAATACACAATATTTACATTAACCCTGTAAAGCCTGAACCAAATCAGTCGGAAAATTCCAGTTCTTTGAAATTGGAGCCTTTATTGGTCCTTCTAAACAACAACAACAACAACAAAATCTTTTCAAACATCAATTTCCATGTATGAGTTTCAATTTTGTATCATATTTGATACATCAGGTCTCAATGCTCAACATTATTTTTGAACAACAAAAACACAATAAACTCAAACATGTCAAACAAATTGGTAATTCTTTTCCAAAACTGGTAAAGTTCTACCTCCTTCCTCATTAATAACAGTCTGTAGTGTCACTAGAAAGGCCTCTGGGAACAAATTCCTCCCCCTGGTTGATTATCTGTGTATGTATGTATCTAATTGTACATCAGTTTGTCAAGGGAAAAAAAAAAAATCACACTGATCATGTAGAAGGCTTCAAACTCATGTATCAAATATGATATGTTGGTGTTATAGGGTTAAGAAAGGTTCAATATAGAGAAAAATTAATTTGGGAACTGCCACAGAAGTAATGCTGGGTCTTAATGGGTTAAACTAAAACTGTGTGTGTACATGTATGAGTGTGGAAAACAAAACAGTCTAAGGTAGTCCAGGCTAAACACTATACGACTGTAAATAAGAAAATGTATAGGAATAAATTAATCCTGCATGTTGCATGGTAACATAGCTACACAAAAAAGCCTTCATGCCTCTACAGAGAAAATGTCCAAGTGCTGAGACCAGGGAAAATTGCTGCCCTTTTTGTCCCTTCAGGCATCTGGCAAATCAGCTGTTTGGAGGCTAAGCCGATGATGGACTAGTCCCCTCCACCCCAATCAGCTTCACCCGAATGAGCTGCCAAACAACGGTGCACTAAACCCACAAGATTCCTGTCAAACCAACAACAGAAATGCCCACTTCATTCATTCTAATTATTCTGCTTTGACCCTAAAATTCATTTGCTTTTGACACAACATCAGTCACAGTTACCTATAAATTGGTTCAGATGTGACGATCCACTCGAGCATAAAGGTGTTTTGAATTTGGAGGAAAACCGATCATCTTAGGAAGATGATAGAAGGAGCTGATTGAACTGAAAGGAAATTAAACCAAGCTATGGTTATTACGGGGATCGAGTCATCAGTCTTCTTGTGTCTTTTCCGTCCCCTAGGCGTCCAGCAAATCAATCCGCAGCTCAAGTGGTCAGCAGGTCAGTATAGCTTCCAGAGGAAATAGGGATTTGTGAATAGTACCAAACATAATCGGTATTGGATTCAATCGAAAACAAGCTAGGGGTCATGATGAGGAAGATGATGGGCTATTCATTTATTCAGTAGCTGTCTTTTGAATTACTGTTCCAGTGCCCTATCAGGCCCCGGCGGACGGACACGGGAAGTCTGAAAAGCCTGATGACCCATCTGCCTTTGAATGCACCCTCATTCACAGGCAGATGGTCGGAAGCTGAAGACCAATGTGTTTCCGAATACCTAGAGTGAGGACCTAAAGTGCTTTTGAAGACTGTGAATACTTTAGTCTGAGAAAAAGGTCGAAACACTGTGAGTAGGTTTTCGGAGCGGGCAAACGTATGTTTTGAAACCTCTAAACATGGAAGAAATTCTATTTGGCTTCAGATTTAGTGATAAGTTGTGACATTAAAGGTGGTGTGCGAGATGTTTTCCTGGAGCATTTTTTACTATACAGGGTGAGTCAGAAAAAACGCTCTTTCCATTTAAAGAAATTGTACTGCTAAAACGGAAACACTGATTTTTCTTTTGACCATACAGTCATTTTGATGTGGTTATTGAGCATGTCTGGTGATGTAGTCATAGATTTATTGCATTGCGTAAGAGAGAGAAGGTCCATTGTTTATTGGGCACTGAAATACCTGCCAACACAATGTATGCCACAGTGAACAAACTTGAAATTGACAACAATTACAGGAGTCGGGGCTTTGCTTTACACTCAGGACATAGGCCTACATGACAGTGCCCAGTGAGTTTTCATCATGGCAAGACCACAGCGACTGCAGGTATTATTTCCTCATCGAGTTGTCTGTTTGGGTCAGGGGAGAGAGTGGCCACCTAGATCCCCTGGACTTGACCCCCCTTGATTTTTTCTTGTGGGGGTATCTTAAAAACCGTGTGTATCAGACTGTTCCACAAACTCTTCAGGAACTCCAAAATCGCATCACGGCTGAAATCCAAGCCCTACGACGAACACGAAGATGCGACAACGGGCACAGATTTGCATCAATCTGAATGGTAGCCAGGTTGAAGGTCGTGCCGGACGACTTCGTTGAGACAAAACATTTTGATGGCGAGTAACATGCTGTAATGGTTGACAATTTCAGTTTCATTCACCGGTGGTATAAACTGTGTTGGCAGATATTTCGGTGCACAATAAACAATGGACATTCCCTCTGTTTAGTGCTATGCCATAAATCAATGATTCAATCGCCAGACATGCTCAATAACCACATCAATATGACTGTATAATCAAAAGAAAATAAGCATTTCCATTTCAGTGGTATAATTTCTTTAAATGAAAAGAGCGTTTTTTCGATTCACCCTGTATTGCTTAACCAGTGGCGATTTCTCATAGACCGCAGGGAAGCCCGGCTTCCCCTAAAATTACAAAGTTAAATGGTTAAATATGTACGGTTGCGTTGACATTTCATTGACTACAAATGTGTTAGAACACGTTCATCTCAAAGATGAGTTCATTCAGAATCAGCTTTATCACAAATCAACAGACGTGATGTTGTTCACTTCTCATACATTCTCGTTGCGCTGTTTTCTCATTCGATCTCTGCTCAGTGCATTTGTCCGTAGACTGCGGGCGTCTCTGGGCTTCAATGGGACTGAGTGGAACAGTTTTTTTCATTGCCTCAAACTGGACGGTAATTGGGATAAATGCCACGATGTTGTCCCGTCCCCGGACGCCGGGCGTCTCTGGGGGTGAATGGAGCTGTGGGCGGAGCTCGGCCGGGCTGGACGCCAGAAATCCCACATGCTGATTGGAGGATAAGTCGAAAGGTTGAATCCCGTTTGATTGACAGCTGTTTTTCAGATCTACTCCTTCACTGACACAGTTTCAGTTTAGTACCGTCGCACATTCTGCTGTGAAAATCAAGAGAGAAACCACTACGAAATTACTCGATCATTTCTTGCACTGTAAATAAAACACACTCATTGGACTTCCTTGTTTCAATTTAACATAATTCAGCGTTTTCTTGTTTCAATTACATAATTTAATCATTTCTTGTTTGAGTTTAATATCGTTTGTAGATACAGTCTGCTCTTGTTAAACCGCCCACCGTTATACCGTCATTTTCGCTCACCTCCGACCAAAACCATTGCACAAAAATCCCCAATGCATTATTCCATTAGCTACCCCCATTTCTGCCTATCGCCACCGCCAGCCCAGTTCCATGCACAAACAACACTTATACCACTGATTTCCCGAACCGTTTATACCACCAGCGTGATTGCCATCGAGTACACATACATTTTAACAATGCACTGAAACAAACGCGCCAGACGCTGATCGCGACAAGCTACGAGTAGGTCTACGGAACGGCCACCGTTCATTTATCGCAGAACACTCAGTAGGTCAGGATGTCAGGAAGAGGACGTGGGATTAAGCCAAAGCCTCAAGATGATGGGGTTGATGGTGGTGGAAAAATTTACTTTTTATATTTTATACTCTTTATATTTTATACTGTTAGGACATCTTCTTTAATGCTGAGTCATTATTCATTATGTGTGATGTTACCACTCTGTAACCAACCCCCAACCCAGGAAAGGAGTTCTTGCCTTGAGTTAAACCCAAACACCTAAATGTCTGATGTGTAGATAGAGGATGGCGCCTGCACTCCAGATAGGATCCAAGCAAGGTTAGAGTGAAGAGGTCATCATGACCTCTTCACGGAGCAGAGAAGGAGTAGTATGGAGTGGTACGATGTACGTAAGGAATGACATCATAGTTTGAGGGGGTTGGATTTGGTTCTATATAATCTTTAGTTTTCTCTTGTTTAATCAGACTTCACTTACAGAGTTTCTCTGTGATTGGACTTCTCAATAAATGCATTTATTTATTTTAACTCTAACTTTAATCTCCTCCTCTTTGTGTGTGGGTTATCAGTTGAACATTTCCATAACAAATTGGCGTTGTCGGCAGGATTCTGTGTGTGCTGTCGGGCGGGGGAACGGAGGTGGTGGGATTTATTATCCTCGGGCCAAAAAGCGGCTGTTGCCCCGTGGTAAAACAACACCGCAGACGGGGGACCGGCCCCGAGCCCCGCCCGTCTCACCACTGGAATCAAGACTGAGTTCAACGCCACACACGGTGAGAAAGTTATAGTTTGGGGTGGTGGGGCTTTTACTCTCTGTGTTCCAAACTCACGTCACTGGTGACCACTGTAACAGTTGTATACAATTCAGGGGTATATAGGGAAAAAAAAAAAAGAAAAAGGATAAAAAAGATAAAATATATTATATAAACCTGGTTGGGTGCTATTGTATGCAAATGCAATAGAGTACAGAGCGTTTTTGGGAGATTTTTCGCCTTCAACCAAAAAGATTGGGACATTTCCATAACAGGTGTCATTTCCCGACACGGTATAATAATGCTTAAAATGTTTCCCCACTTTAAATGATCCCTTACAACATAACAGAATCAAGATTTATTTAGAAACGCAATTAGAACGGGTTAACGGAGGCAGCATAGACATCATATAGTAAAGACATGCACTTATGGACGCAACCCGTTGTAACGCCATTTTCGCTATACACCGCCAATTTGGCGGTAGTTGAACGGAAGTTGGCGGTATAACGAGAGTAGACTGTAGTTTAATCATCAAACTTTTGGCTAGGGTCGGAGTGAAAGGAGCATCTCTGTTTAAAAAGGCTGAAGCTTACACCCAAACACAATGGGCCAAGGCAATCTAAAGCAGAGAGGACACTTGGTCCAGTCCTGGAAAAGACGCCTACTTGGTACGATAAGGTCACTGTAGCATTTCTAAAAAGGAACGGAGGGCCGAATTTATGTTTAATAACTTGACAATTTTTTTTTTTTTTTTTTTTTTTGATGTAAGCCGACAATGAGCTTCCCCTGTCTGAAAGACGAGCAGCCACCACTGTGCTTAAAACCCTTTCATGGCATAGTGGTCACCCAGTGGACAGTTCTTCTCCAGCTGTTCTCATTGTATATTCATGGATTTTTGTTGTTTTAGTTCCAGATCAACCTTTTAACTGTTTTTTTTTTTTTTTTTTTTTGCATGTTATCTCCATAAGTGGATAATAACTAGTATTAGAGTATGTTAAAATGACAAAACATCAGATTAGTAGCATTAAAAAAAAACAACAAAAAAAAAATCATAGTTTGTTTTAGTTCCAGATCAACCGACACAGTGGATCATCCCATACACCCACGTTGGAACCATTACTGTAACTTTGCTGTTCTTGATAAACCTGATCTGCACCAACAGGTTTGAGTGTAAATCAATTGCTTGTTATTATTATAAGACTGTAATTAACAGGGTTTTTTTTTTTCGCATATTATCTCCATAAAGTGGATAATAACTAGTATTAGAGTATGTTAAAATGACAAAACGTCAGATTAGTAGCATTAAAAAAAAAAAAAAAATCATAGTTTTCACACAGTATGTCAGTAAATACATGTTGCGTTGTCAGGTTCGGCATGTGATTCAACAAAACTCATAATAAAGACAGTAGAATATCAAGGGGAGCCTCAATTAAAGTTTCCCTTGGCAAAAAAAATTAGTTCAGCACAAAAAAAACACAGCCAGACTACCATTCTGCTGTTAGGATGCTGCCAGACAGGTAAAAAAAAAAAAATTCCACAGTTTTCGCACAGTATGTCAATAAATACATGTTTCTTTGGTTCCCGGCTAAGTGGACATTTTGCAACTCCGTGAAAAATAGGTTCATAAAAAAAAAAAAAAAAAAAAAAAAAAAAAAAAAAAAAATCAATGCATTGTTTATATTCATGCCTAAAGAGGAATTAAAACCTCAGGAAAAAAAATCTTGAGTAAGGTTCTTATAATTCATGCATGAAAGGGTTAAATCCCCTTCACACCCCGATTACAAACCAATTAATTAAATGCTCTAAAACAAAAAATAAAATGTTTCGTCACCTGTGGGAACGGACAGGACTGAAAAACAACCACTATCATTTGAAGCGCCCACTCGAAATGATTGAATGGTGATATGTCTGTCAAACTCAACAGCCTTTGTCCCTCCCCCCTCTGTACGTACCCCCTCTTTGTGCATGAATCGTGCATTCTCAGACGTTTGGAGCACTTGTACAGGAAACAAAGCCAGAGCCAAAGCTTGGCTATAGTAGCTATACAGGGTGTAATCAAAAAATATATATACATTTTGAAAAATTCCCCCCAGTTCCGGCATTTGATATTTTGGAATTTCTTTATGGATGTCAGTAGCAGAGGATTGGTGATATTTGTCCAAAATTTACAGACCCAGGTTTTCATGCACACTCTAAAAAAATGATTCATGGGGTTAGGAAGTGAAGCTTAAATCAAGAGCTTTCTCTCGCTTAAAAAAATTAAGTTTGTTACATGTACACATTTAAATCAGATGGATAAGTTATTTTATTAAGTTGGTCTAAATGAAAAACAAGGAAAACACTCTTAACTTAATAACATAGTTGATTTGAACCAGACATTTCCTTCTGCCTTTAACTTACAAAGAAATATATTAAGTTAGTACAGCTTAAAAATCTTGTAAGCTTCCTCTAAAAGCTGAGTACAAAGCTGACGAGCCTGGACATGTTTTGCTGACAGACCACGCCCACCACAAGAAAGGAGGGAAGCACAGAAAAAAAAGGGAGAAACATGATTTTACACAGAACTTTACCAAACTTTAAGGCTTGATAGAATTTAGCTTTGTTTCTGCAACAGTAGTTTTTATTATTCAAGGACTGAATAATACACATTTTGCTCCTTTCTAATTTAAAATTGTAGTATATTTGTTGCGTATTTGCTGCATTGCATTGTGGGTATTGGGTATATTGTTGAAAATGTTTCTTTTATGTGCAGGGGTTCAGCAGGGTTGTGATGTTGGTGTTAATTTTGAGTTAATGTGTGCATGCTAATGTTTACTGGCTTTTTGTGTTTATTTTTTTTATTTTTAGAACTGCACCATGAGTCAGAGCCATAGGCCAAACAGTGCCTTTCCTGTTTATTGTTAGGTGCAGTTATATAGCTTAATGTAACTTCTCACTCTTAACAAATAAATTAATATCTGCAAGAACATGAGAACAATAGTACTGTGTACATTTGAGATATTAACATGTACAAATTTAGTAAGTTAGTTGCGCAGAAAATTAAACGGGTCAGTCATAAAACTGGAATTTCCATGTGGAATTTCTTCTGATGTACAGAAATAAGTTAGACCAACTCAAAAAATTAAAGAACTACTTGTATGAACATTTTTGAGTAGAATAAAAGTAAAACAATAAGTCAATATAACTAAATGGAGTAGTTTTACACAATTAAAATTAAGTTGGTTTGACTTAACTAAGCTCGTAGAGAAAAAGCAAATCATGTTGTTTGTACTAAAATAATAGAGTTTACTTAACTAGAGAAGTCTTGTGGCATTTCAGCAATTTGCCAAGTTGAAATAACTTAAAAAGATTAATGGAAATTGTTACCTCAAATTTTTTACGTTGAGCCTATTAATCATTTTTTAGAGTGCATGAATGAGCAGGGGTTGCACAATCCAAACTAAAACTGGTTTGCACAAAGCAGTGGGATTTAAAATACCTAACCCTAACCCTAACCCTAACTTGGCCTGTCCTCAGTGACATTTTCAGGCCTAAACAAATTGAATTTCCTTTGAAAGGTAGGAACAGCTGCCATGGGTAAAGAAATGAAATTGATTTTGTGGCCAAAGTGTTAATGCTGTAACCTGGCAATTTTGTGGAAAACAAGATGGATGCTCATTGGCCCCTCCCATGACCTTTGATTGGATTTAAATCCCACCGCTACTTCGCGCAAACCAGTTTTAACTTGGATTGTGCGATTTGCCCCTGCTCCCTCATACATGAAAACCTGGGTCTGTAAATTTGGACAAATAACCACCAATCCTCTACCTACTGACATCCATAAAATAAAATTCCAAAATTAACAAATGCAGAACTGAGGGTAATTTTTCTAAATGTGTGTCTATATATTTATTTATTTTATTTTATTTTTTTAAATTCATTTATTTTTTTGATACACCCTGTATTAGGATGTAAAGTTCACTGGGAAGCTATTTGTCAGTAACTTAAATCACTAGGAAATGTTAGGTTAGGGGCGGCTGTGGCTCAGGTGGCAGAGTGGGTTGTCCAATACCAAAGGGCTGGCAGTTCGAATTCCGCTCTGTCCTAGTCAGTCTGTTGTGAAAAAGCCAATATGTAGCATAGTTCAGAAAGTTGACCTGAGCAAAATTAATGTGATTTTTGGATTCAGCACACCAAAATTATCCTAAATCAGCTCAAAAAACTTAATAAATTTGTTGTTGACCAGTGTTATGCAAGATTATGAAACCACGCAAGCCCCACATATTTTGTGTGGAAATATGCTATTATTGTGGTAAATATGTGCCCTTTTTGAAAAATGCGGACCCCATAATGTGTGCTATTTGTTTGATTACCTCCGCCAAGGAGGTTATGTTTTTGCCAGGGTTTGTTTGTTTGTTTGTTTGTTTGTTTGTTTGTCTGTTTGTTTGTCTGTCCGTTAGTGTGCAACATAACTCAAAAACTTATGGACAGATTTGGATGAAATTTTCAGGGTTTGTTGGAAATGGGATAAGGAAGAAATGATTAAATTTTGGTGGTGATCGGGGGTGGGGGGCCAACAGGGGGGGGGGGGGCACGGATAAGCCTTGGCGGAGGTCTTGCGCTCTCCGAGTGCTTCTAGTTATGTATTGAATTTTGCAAACGGATAATTGCATTTTTCTGGAGGGACTGATTTATCCGCCGAGCTAGTCATCAAATATAACACACAGAAGCAGGGACATATAATATTATTAGAATACAAATAATACAATATCTATAGAGGCCTAATTTTTTTTTTTTTATATTGGAATGCACAGGTGTTACTTTAATTTAGATTGGTCTTGGAATGTAAAAGCACAAGATTACAATTATTAAGTTTTAGTTTTATGTTAGAGTTCATTTTAATCACAGCTGATACACTGGGTTTACAAAAAAATGTTTTTTACAAGTTGTCTAGGTTTTTTCAACTGAATTAGAACCATTCGTACCGCTAAATCCAAAAATAACATCTGTTTTTCCTCAATCAGTCAAGTTTTTTTGCTAATTTGATTTGAAAAATTTGATCTTCTCATAAAATTGATTACATTTTTGTGACTTTATCAGCTGATTTTTTATATAGTTCTCCACCTAAAATAGGTTTTAAGAGAAAAAAAAAAAAAATTTCTAACAGGATTCCTGTTAGGTACAATGGTGTATTCACCGCAGATGGGAGCAAATACGTCAGGCTTATTTTTGCAAGATCTTCTAGTCGAAGCCATTTCATTCACTTGTAATATTAAAAAAAAAAACATTAATCACAAATTGGCAAAAGTAAAATCTTCAGAACTCGTTATTGCACGAAATATGAAAGAATTTGTATCATATATGTGAAAATGCCCATAAATGTAGCAAAAATGTTAAAAAGCCAATATGTAGCATAGTTCAGAAAGTTGACCTGATTGAGCAAAATTATGTGATTTTTGGATTCAGCACACCAAAATTATCCTAAATCAGCTCAAAAAACTTAAACAATAAATTTGTTGTTGACCAGTGTTATTCAAGATTATGAAACCACGCAAGCCCCACATATTTTGTGTGGAAATATGCTATTATTGTGGTAAATATGTGCCCTTTTTGAAAAATGCGGACCCCATAATGTGTGCTATTTGTTTGATTATGTATTGAATTTTGCAAACGTATAATTGCATTTTTCTGGAGGGACTGATTTATCCGCCGAGCTAGTCATCAAATATAACACACAGAAGCAGGGACATATAATATTATTAGAATACAAATAATACAATATCTATAGAGGCCTTATATATATATATATATATATATATATATATATATATATATTTTTTTTTTTTTTTTTTTTTTTTTTTTTTTTTTTGATATTTGAATACACAGGGGTTATTTTCATTTCATTGGTCTTGGAATGTAAAAGCACAAGATTACAATTATTAAGTTTTAGTTTTATGTTAGAGTTCATTTTAATCGCAGCTGATTACACTGGTCAACAACAAATTTATTGTTTAAGTTTTTTTGAGCTGATTTAGGATATTTTGGTATGCTGAATCCAAAAATCACATTAATTTTGCTCAATCAGGTCAACTTTCTGAACTATGCTACATATTGGCTTTTTAACATTTTTGCTTACATTTATGGGCATTTTCACATCATATGATACAAATTCTTTCATATTTCTTGCAATAAACGAGTTCTGAAGATTTTACTTTTCCCAATTTATGATTAATATATTATTTTTTTAATATTACAGGTGAATGAAATGGCTTCGACTAGAAGATCTCGCAAAAATAAGCCTGACAGTATTCTGCTCCATCTGAGGTGAATACACCATTGTACCTAACAGGAATCCTGTTAGAAAATGTGGTTTTTTTTTTCTCTTAAAACCTATTTTGGGTGAGAACTATATAAAAAATCAACTGATAAAGTCACAAAAAATATAATCAATTTGTGAGAAGATCAAATTTTCAAAATCAAATTAGCAAAAAAAAAAAAAACCTGACCTGATTGAGAAAAACAGATGTCATTTTTGGATTTAGGAAAATGGTCCTAATTCAGTTGAAAAAACCTACACACTTGTAAAAAAACATTTTTTTGTAAACCCAGTGTAATGAATCAGTCCATATGAAAAGATGTTTAAGCATCAAAAAAAAAAAAACACATAACTGGGATAAAAGACTCAATGTACAAAAATCTCCAAAGCGGGACACACATATCCATATAAACCCAGACAAAGACGTGTATAGCCTAAACATGTCCGATACCCACTTACACTGTCCTACACACTCCGATGTGGGCAGAGGGAAGAGGAAGCAGTAATTGTGCGTTGCTCAGCGGTTGCAGCTGCCTTTGGCCTGCAGACATGGAGATGCTTGAAATTCAATTAGTCACACTCTGGCAGGAACTTCAAGTGTGTGAGTATTTGTATGTGTGTATTATTCAGTCGTGTGCATTTATGCAAAGCCTTGTATGAGTGTATACAGTATCTGAGCAGCTGTTTACCTGCAGCTCATACTGGTTGTGTGTGCAAATAAGAGAAAATGTGTATACTGGCATGTAACTGTTGAGAAGACACAATCGTCATCATCATCATCTTTATTTCCAGACTCGGGAGTCCATTTAAAAACAAACAACAAGCAGCGATAAATAAAATAAATGTAAAAACACAGGTTAAAAATATAGACAAAACATCATCAGTATTAAAAGACAACTGTACCAGGGATGACTGGTATCGGACCTAACTATGACTGGGATTTGTCATGTTGCTAAAATGAAGAAACGACGTCTTTGGTTGGGTTTTATACAACATCTTCACATCCTTATTACCATAAAAGGAACCTGACCATTCACTTTGGTGCATGATACACTCCTTTTGCCAAATATGACGTTATCTTTTAATGACTTTATTTGGACATGGCTTGGTTGGAATTTCCTTTCGGCCTCACCCCCAGGTCAAGTTGACCTGCACACATATCCTGCTTTACCAAAAATTGCTCAATCTCAGGAATCAGAGACACACACATACACACACACTTAAGGCTTGTTGAGCTGCATTATGTAATAAATTCCCATTATGTAATAAAAGCCCAAAATGTAATGAAGAATGTCACGTCATCTTGTAATAAAGCCGCATTATGTAATAAACTGACGCATTTTGTAATAAACTACCTAAACGCATTTTGACACATTTTTATTAAAAACAAAAAAAAAAATTTAATAACATGGTTGATTATGCATATATTAATAACAATCTAAATTAATATCATTTCAGAGCAGTTTAGAAGAAATTAGTCACAGGAGCTACAGGTAATGTAATCAGAACTTTAACCACACAGTTTAAAGATGAAAACAAAAATGTTCAAGTGCATTTTGTAATAATTTCTCAAATTGTAATAACTTACTACATAATACGAAAACATTTACTACATAATGCATTGAGGTAGTTTCTTACAAAATGCGTCAGTTTATTACGTAATGCGGCTTTATTACAAGATGACGTGACATTCTTATTACATTTTGAACTTTTATTACATAACGGGAATTTATTGCATAACGCGGCTCAGCAAGGCTTATCAAAGCATTCCATCTGACACTGAACAGATGGTGGTACTGTGAAAAACACACAATATTAAAGTATTCTTTTTAGTTTGAATTCCATAATTTAAACGTCAGCCTACTTTTTCCCACAGTCAAAACTCTAATGGAATTCTGAGAAACGTTCAATCGACAATATATTTGTACATTAAGAGCTGGATCTACCAAGATTCCAATTTGCGTGTTTTAATTTGCTCGCGGAATCTAGAATATTGCGTGTGGGAGTAACCGTGTTTGCAGGTGATTTATGCATATGTCTCAATTATTTTTTCTTGCGTCAGTTCAAAAATGTTCACTCAAGGGTGAAAAATGCGTTCTCTGCGTCTCGTTTCATCATTTCTTTGTCTCCTAACCACTTCCATGTGTGTGCAATTACGCGTCAAAACCGTTTGCACCTCCTTTGAGATGTGGTAAATATAGACGCAGTTTCTATCAGCAAAATTGCTTTCAGGTTTGATAAATCACTTTGCATGTGCTAAATTAATTTATTTACATTTCTCCTCCCAGCACATGCACAACTGTGTGTAAACGCCCCGTATTGCATATTCATTGTGTCAATGTACTAACTGGATGCAGACGCGCTATTTTGCACCTTTGAAAGACGCAACCCTTAGTGCGCACTGTTAGGAATCAGTTTGTAAATTTTTTTTGTGTGTGCAATGAGTTTTGCACACACATACACGCAGACCTTGAATAGATCCGGCCCTAAGTTTCTCATAAGAGCCGAAAAGTGTGTTACAACCCCGGCCTAGGGGTTTACCAGTGTGAACATAATATTGCTCACTTTTGTCCCCTCCCAGCTCCCAAGCACACACGTCAGTCACAAACTAAAATTCACAATATTTATTATTATTATTATTTTTTAAACAACTAAAGGAGGGTTAGGGGAGGGTGCGGCTAAAACAATCAAAATATCTTCTTGGGAGTTTAAACAAAATTACCTACTTCAAAATAATGGAAGAAATAAAATACAGAAAAAACTAACCTAAACTCCCTAACCAAAAAAAAGGAGGAAAACAGAAAAAAAAAAAAAAAAAAAAAAAAGAGCCGACCTCCCCTACCAGAAAAGGATCAATTCACAAAAAACTCTATTTACAACTATATACAACTCGATTAAACACGAACACCACAATGACTGACGATCACACACAGGAACACCACGGTTGGTAGCTGGCAGGAGGCAAGAGAGAGAGCGAACGGCTGGATCCAGGGCCATTTAAAGGGGCGGGGCAATCACGCTCCACCAATCAGCTTCCTGCTAAACAAACAGACACAAAAGGGTACAGCACACCTACAGGACGGACACACACACACACACACACACACACACACTAAACAGAAACATATATACATATATATATATATATGTAAGTAAACAAATTATGATCCAGGGTCATAACAAGTGTTAACTCCTGCATTACAAAATAACTCATTAGCTGCTTTTCCACAGTACTCATGCAAAAAACTTTACCGATATGTGATCTAGCCAAAGGGATGGAATTTTGGTGTGACATTTTTGTGTGTTTATTTTATTTACCCTTTGCATGTTTTGGTTTGCTTCTGTTTTTCCTTTGTGCATGTATTTTGAGTTTGTTACGCCTCCCTGGTCAGTTACAATGGCAACACCCCAAACACATGACTGTTTTGCCTAGTCGATTGAACTCTGCAATCAACACACCTGTGTCCAGTGGGGCACCGGAACAATAAAAGTCACTCGGTATGGGAAGACGCCAGAGAGAGAAGGAGCGAGGCACGTGGCCGGAGGACATCGGCACGCAAAGGACCAGCCCGATACCGGGGAGAGACCACCTACACCACGGTGAGACCCACACACAGTGGCCAGCAGTCGGACCCTGTGTCACGAGTGGACCACGGCTACATAGACGGACGGGAACGCGGACTGGAGCGCACCGTGTGGAGAACTCTGTGGGGCTGAACTAAGCAGCGGGAGAGCGGAGAGCTCTCCCTGTGTGTGAGAATTAGAAAAGTTTGATCACGTGTTCTGACCAGAGCGGCCTTTGGCCTGGGGGTTTGGGTGCGCCGGTGTGTCCTGTGCTGGCCTTTTTGTGTGCCATCTGTCAGGTGCGGCCAGGTGGAACTGAAGAGGAGGAGCAAGGAGCTCGAGCTGGCGTGGGTCTCTGGTGAAGCTCCGCATAACAAGGCCCGAACGACGCAGCGGTAGGGTGAGGAGCCCTTCCGGGCGTGTATGTATCTATCTTGTACCTGTTTGTATGCTGTTTGCCTTTGGCTGTGCTCCGTGCTGCCGCCTGTGTATGTGTGTGTTCTGTTCAGGAGCGGGACCAGACGCACTGAGGTCTGGACTCACCTCATTCCTTGTTTTTCTTTTTAAATTCTATTTTTAAATTTAATGTTTGTAATTGTATTTATTATAATTGAATAATTTTACAATTCATTATAACAGTGACTCTTCTTTTTTTTTTTTTTGGTTACACCACTGCTTTCTTTCAACTTAGGTTTTAATATTTCGCATTTTAATTTGGCCAAATCATCCACTTATTATAAGAACAGTTAGTCTAAACCCGTCCTTACAGATATTTACTAAATGTCGAAAAAAAACAGGTTTTTCCATTAAATCACAAATGCGATCATTTGTGTATTTATTATCGCGAGATGTAATGATAAGTCATTCCACAAACATGGCGACAAACATAAATATCATGTTGATTTACAGATATATTCTATATTCAAGTTCTACCACAGTTCTGGCGTTCATAATTAGACTTCAAAGGTGACGTAGGCGTCTTATTGAGGTGGTGGAGCGTCCAAGCCCCTCGCACCTGGGAGCGGCTACGAATGAGGCTTTTTTGGGGAAGTGATAGTTGAAGATTCACAGAGGAACTGTAGATTCAGAATTTCAGGATGACCCGGGCAACTTTTGAGGCATTGTGTGATGCTTTGAGACCGCTTGTAACACCTGCTGAGCAGTGTCCAAGGTAGACGGTTACTGCCAGTAAGAGCATTGCCATCGCTGTCTATCTGCAGAGTACAGGGTAGTGGCTGAGACTAGGGCTGCTCGATTATAGAAAAAAACAATAATCACAATTATTTTAGCAATAATTGAAATCACGATTATTAAAAACAATTATTTGTTAACCTTAAGTTTTTTTTTTTTTTTTCCTGCAAAACAATATATTCTTTATTTATGTTTAACATAAATTAAGCTTTTAAACACTAAAACAAAGTATGTTCACTTTTGTACGAAACAAAAAAATATCTTTGAATGCAAATAAGTATACTGTAAATTCAAGTATGTTTCCTTTTGTAAACAAATAGTGCGCTGGCATTAAACTGCTATAGACTTGCCATAGAACTGGAGCAATAAAAAAAAAAAAAAAAACATGTAAAGTGCAAATTATAAATTCAAGTATGTTCAGTGTAGTAGCAGCTCGTGTAAAATGACGCCTTGAAGGCAAAACAGTGTTTGTCCAGTGTATTCACCGTTTGTCTGAAGCCCCAGTTGTCAATGGTGTTAATGGAGCACATACCTTTAACCAGGTATCGGCCAATGGAGTCTGTTATCTTTTGGTGTCTCCAATGTTGATGAGTAGGGGGTTGCAGCGTAAAGAGATTCAGAGATTAAAGATTGCATTGCGGATGAAGTTGTATACGGAATTGGTTTTTTGTGTTTTGGTTTTTCATCGATTATCATAAAGTTTGCGGTGGTTAACCGGTTAACCCTGACCATATTTTCAGGGGAAAAACACCTAAAAAAGACATACCCAAAGTAAAAGAAGAATTACTTATAATACTTCTAATAATAAGGTTCATATGGATGTTCTTGGTGTCTATGGACATTTACAGACCTCACAGAATCTATTCCCATTGTCTAAAATATTGTATCTATTACTATGCCTGAGTAAACTGTAACAAACTAAAAGAGAAATTAGAATTTTTTTTATCCTCGCCTTTTTTTTTTTTTTGGCTGGATTGACGATGATATGCATAAATTAATTGTTTGTGTCGGAGATTTTTAATAGCGTATATTTCACCCCACAAAGATTAAAAATCATGTTTGAACATTAAAGTTTGCACTAAAATACACTTTTGATGTACTTTTATTAACATTAGGGTCTAAACTTTGAGCAACAGTTGAAAAAAACATCCATTGTCCTGATTTAATATATTTTTATAGTAGATGAATATCAATATAATTTTTTAGGCCCGCAGGCGGGCCGATAGGGCTAAAGGGGTTTAAACTTTAGATGGTTACAAAAGGTTTGTTGTGTTACCGGTCGGTGCGGACACAACTACGAAACACTTTTTGACCAGTTTTTTTTTTTGTTTGTTTTTTTAATCAATTAGTAGAAATTTCAGACGACCCCATTTGAATTCCAGGTGACCCCACATGAGGTCCTGACCCCCAACGTTGAAAAACACTGGTCTACTTGCACTAGTCCATCGAGGTTTTTAAACAGTATTCTCATGGAACCATTATATACAACTCTGAGCTTCTGTAAATTAGCCTTTACAACCCGGCCCACAAAAGGGCAGTATAAAGAGAAGTACAATATGCTCCGAACAGATTTTTCTTAACATTTTTGTACACATTGAGAATTTTCTTGCTAACATATTGGCCTGGACATATAACATCCAACACTGCCTGTACATATCATCATCATCGGACATTTTATCCATAGTAAAGTGACCGAAATACTTTTATTTTGGTGCTCACACTCAAGTAAAAATTAGGAAAGTTTAGGTCGTTGTCCCCTTTTGTTCTGCATATCAAAACTGTACTCTTTGTAGCATTGTATTACACATCATATGTTAGACCATAATCAGAACATATATTCAGCACACTCTAAAAAATGATTAATAGGCTCAACGTAAAAAATTTGAGGTAACAATTTCCATTAATCTTTTTAAGTTATTTCAACTTGGCAAATTGCTTAAATGCCACAAGACTTCTCTAGTTTAAGTGAACTCTATTAGTTTAGTACAAACAACATGATTTGCTTTTTCTCTACGAGCTTAGTTAAGTCAAACCAACTTAATTTTAATTGTAGAAACTACTCCATTTAGTTATACTGACTTATTGTTTTACTTTTATTCTACTCAAAAATGTTCATACAAGTAGTTTCTTTAATTTTTTGAGTTGGTCTAACTTATTTCTGTACATCAGAAGAAATTCCACATGGAAATTCCAGTTATATGACTGACCTGTTTAATTTTCTGCGCAACTAACTTACTAAATTTGTCTGCATGTTAATATCTCAAATGTACACAGTACTATTGTTCTCATGTTCTTGCAGATATTAATTTATATTTGTTAAGCAGTGAGAAGTTACATTAAGCAATATAACTGCACCTAACAATAAACAGGAAAGGCACTGTTTGGCCTATGGCTCTGACTCATGGTGCAGTTCTATAAAAATAAAAAAATAAACACAAAAAAGCCAATAAACATTAGCATGCACACATTAACTCAAAATTAACACCAACATCACAACCCTGCTGACCCCTGCACATAAAAGAACACATTTTCAACAATATACCCAATACCCACAATGCAGTGCAGCAAATACGCAACAATATAAACTACAATTTTAAATTAGAAAGGAGCAAAATGTGTATTATTCAGTCCTTGAATAATTAAAACTACTGTTGCAGAAACAAAGCTAAATTCTATCAAGCCTTAAAGTTTGGTAAAGTTCTGTGCAAAATCATGTTTCTCCCTTTTTTTCTGTGCTTCCCTCCTTTTCTTGTGGTGGGCGTGGTCTGTCAGCAAAACATGTCCAGGCTCGTCAGCTTTGTACTCAGCTTTTAGAGGAAGCTTACAAGATTTTTAAGCTGTACTAACTTAATATATTTCTTTGTTAAGTTAAAGGCAGAAATGTCTGTTCAAAATCAATATGTTATTAAGTTAAGAGTGTTTTCCCTTGTTTTTCATTTAGACCAACTTAATAAAATAACTTATCATCTGATTTAAATGTGTACATGTAACAAACTTAATTTTTTTAAGCAGAGAAAGCTCTTGATTTTAAGCTTAACTTACTAACCCCATGAATCATTTTTTAGAGTGCAGCTGCAGAAACCCAGCCTTGCTAGGAAAAAAAAAAAAAAAAAAAAGAATCTGTGTGTGTGTGTTTTTTTGTTTTTTTTTCCTGCTTAATTTTCTCATTTTGACAGTTTTACAGTTATGAAAGACAAACTATAGAAGGTGGGATAATATTGTTTAACCCTTTCATGCATGAATTATGAGAACCTTAATCAAGGTTTTTTCCTGAGTGTTTTTATTCCTCTTTAGGCATGTAAAAAACACAGTGCGATTGAATTTTTTATGAATCTATTTTTCACGGAGTTACAAAAATGTCCACTCAGCTGGACGGCATGTGTTAAATTTTTGAAGCAAAGACACATATATTTAAAACCCATCATCATAAAGTGTATACTGTGTGAAAACTATGAAATAAAAACATTTTTAATGCAGCTAATCTAATGTTTTCTCACTTTCTGTCATATTCTAATACTAGTTATGGAGATAATATGCAAAAAATAAAGAAATAAATATATATTCAATATCTCAATATTGAACATGTTAAAACAATATGTGATGAGGTGTGTGTGTTTACAGATGCTGACATTTGTTTTTAGCTTTGAATGCAGCACAGCCAATCAGATCAAGACCAACAGCTATCCTCTATACAGTCCTCTGTGTATTATTATGTAACGGAGACATAAATGTCACTTTTTTCCTCATGCTGTGATGTTCTTACCCTTATTTTGCACTTTCCCACTATCCTTTTGATTAACCCTTTCATGCATGAATTATGAGAACCTCAATCAAGATTTTTTTCCCGAGTGTTTTTATTCTCTTTAGGCATGAAAAAAACAATGCAATAGAATTACTTTTATGAACTGATTTTCCATTAAATTACAAAAATTTCCACTTAGCTGGACAGCATACGTTAAATTTTTGAAGCAAAGACACATATCATTTAAAACCCATCATCATAAAGCGTATATTGTTGTGAAAACTATGAAATAAAAACATTTTTAAGCAGCTAATCTGATGTGTTCTCACTTTTTGTCATATTATAATACTAGTTATGGAGCTATTATGCAAAAAAAAAAAAAAAAAAAAAAAAGTTTTGTTTGAGAAAATTAGCAGTTGATTTAGATTTCAAAATGTTAGGCAGATCAGGTTTATCAAGAACAGCAAAGTTACATTAATGGTCTGAATGTCTGTGTAGATGATGCATGAGCGTCCATTGTGGTGGTTGATATTTTCTTGAGATCCAGTAAAATGAAAATCTTTAGCTTTTTTTTTTACATTAAACAGTCATCTTAATGGAAACTGCATACTGCAACAGTTTTTTTCAGATACATTTTTAAAATTATATTCATTTATTTATTTTTTAATGGAATGTATTTGGAATGAGCAGCATTTTATTATTATTATTATTAAAATTGTCAAACTTTAGTCCCCTACAGAGGATAAAAATGCATTGCTGGTCTCAGGAGGACATGGAATTAAAACAATTAAACCCATGAATATACAAGAGAACAGCTGGAGAAATAACTGTCCACTAAAGTGACCACTATGCATGAAATGATTAAACATACCATTTTTACTTTTACTTTTTCATGCTGATATAATGACAGGATTATTTTTTTTATATACCAGTATGCTGAAGTCTATAATTCACCTTTGTTATCCTACTGTGAATTCTCCAACCTAAGTCATTACTCACATGTGCCCGGAGCTGTATCTCCACTCAGTGTCTATACGTCTGCTATTATAGTTCATTAAAGCACCATCGAACAATTGCTGCAGTTTAGCTATAATTACATATTATTATGTACATTAAATTTCACAGGCAGCTACAAAGTATGGGGTTCAGTCTTTACATTCCGGATAGGTCTGTATATATGTCTGAGTGCATTGTCAAAGTCTACCGCATAGACTTTTATTTGTTTGGAACAGGTTCAATGCAGTATCCAGTTTTGCATGAACAGCAAAGAGAATGTAAAAAAAAAAAAAACAGGTTATTTTGCATGTATTCCTTTAATTAAAACATTTAAAGTGAGTCTCTCCAAAACACATTCATTCAAAAAATCATTAAAAGTGTAGTTTCTATTCAGAGCTGTACAAAAAAAAAGTACAAAACATGATATTGAAAGAGGTTTCTGAGACTAAATTCCTTGGAGTTGTCGTTGATCAAAAGCTAACATGGAAAAAACACATTAAATACATTCAAGGGAAAATCTCAAAATCACTTGCAATCTTGTATAAATCTAGAAATGTATTGAACTCCAAGGCCTTGCATTTAATCTATTACTCATTGATTGTTCCCTATATAACGTACTGTGTGGAATTGTGGGATCCACCGTCAAAACCACCATAAATTCAATATAAAACTGCAAAAAACGAGCTATACGTATTATCAATAAGGCTGATTATTATGCACACACGGAGCCACTTTTTCTAAATTCTTATGTGATGAAATTTTATGATCTCTTTTATTATAAAATAATCCAAATTATGTTCAGAGCAAAATCAAAAATGCTCCCTGACCCAATACAGAGGTTCTTTTCAATTCAGGACATTCCATATAATCTCAGAGGTGTTTGCAAATTTACTGTACAAAAAGCTAAAAAAAAAAAAAGGTATGAAAAGGAGATGTGTGTCCATTATTGGAGTTAAATTTTGGAATGATGCCAACATAAATTTAAAAACATGTCATTCTTTTTTGGTTTTTAAGAAAATGGTTTGTAAAGCTATTTTTGAAGCTTATAAATGCGATTAATTAGCTGTTGTTGTTGTTTGTTTGGAGGTTGGTAGCCTAAAAAGTTGTAATATTCAACACATTATTCTTGATTTTGTGATTCTGTGTTTTTTTTTTGTTTGTTTTTTTTTTTTTCTTTCTTTTGCGTGAAATGTCAGACGGTGTAAATATTGGTGTTGTCATGACTGAATAAACTACTACTACTACAAAATATGTAAAAAAAAAAATAAATAAAAATAAAATAATAATAATAACTTTGCAACCTGCTGTGATATGACCTGAAACCTGAACAGCTATTGAAGTTTTGAAAAACTGGTATTAGTAGGAAAAACAACTGAGCTTTTTAAAGATCATCTCGTAGTGTTTTGTGCAGTTAATGTGGTGGTGTGTAGTGGTTGTGTAACCTGTATGCCAAGCTGCTGCTTTTTTTTGTTTTGTTTTTTTCAATCTGAGTGGTCAAATAGCAATTTTTTCCCCTCTGGCAGCTCAAGTGATTTATATTTTTTTCATCTGTTTGTGGACTTGATCGCATCTTTGTTTGTGCACAGCTTCCATATGTGCGACTGTGTGTGTGTGCTTTAATGTGTGTATGTGTGTGTGTGTGCGTTTCCAGGGAGTTCCACCTCAGGCTGTCGGAGTGAGTTTCTGTCTTCTACACAAGCAAAGGTTACCTCTCTCAGGAACAACCCACTGCTGAACTGGCCTTTACACACACACAAGTGAGCGTACACACAAACACACAAATACATACATTCGCAGGTATATCCAGGAAGCTTTGTCTGACAGATAAGAGTTCGGCGAAACACAGTGCTTGATATTTGAAAACGCTGCCATTTCAAGCGTGGGCTGTACGTGTCTTTTTTCCGCTAAGATATACTAGTCAACATTTGCTAGGGATCAGTTTTATATTGCACAATAATTGATGTTGTATAATATTTTGGGTGACATCATATATTATGTGTGTACTTTGGCTAGTCATGTAAAGAAAAATGGACCAAAAGGTAAAAAAACAAAAATTTTATAGCACTTTCAGGCAAAAGGGTGATACAACCCTAGAAATTAGAGTTCACAAAAATTACTCTTCCAATTTTGTTTTCACTGAAACCACTCAGAATGTTCTGAACACATACGATGTGATGTCAATAATGTGTGTGGCCACCATCCGCATCCGCAGGCTGTACTCCACTGGGAAAATAAACTGTCAAGTTTCCAGAATTACACCCCCGAATATAGCAAAGTTATAGTCTTGATCCCTAGCAAATGTTGACTAGTGTACTTCCAAAGCTGGTCGGAGAGCCACTGCCTAAACTTCAACCACTTTTGTCTGCCAATGAACCTGTTTTCAAACACGAAAACTGGTTCAAGTGCAGCACCTGCCACCTCACTGCCGATCCACACAGGAAAACCTGACTGGCTCTACACATGAAATGATTCAATAATTATGGCATCTCAAGGATTTCAATAAAAACAATGTCATCTTTGCTTTTTCTCATTAACCTGTTGCATGTCCTGTTGTGTCTGTGTTGCCATGATAATGTTATTAAATGCTTGTAGCAATATACACATTCTATATATCCATACACCAGTGGCGATTTGTCATAGACTGCAAGGGAAGCTCAGCTTCCCCTAAAATTATGAAAATTAAATGGTTAAATATGTTCATTTGTGTTGACATTTTATTGACTACAAATGTGTTAGAACATGTTCATCTCCCAGATGAGTTCGTTCAGAATCAGCTTTATCACAAATCAACGGACGCGATGTTGTTCACTTCTCCTCCATTCCCGTTGCGCTGTTTCCTCATTCGATCTCTGCTCAGTGCATTTGTCCGTAGACTGCAGACGTCTCTGGGTTTCAATGGGACTGAGTGGAACAGTTTTTTTCATTGCCTGAAAACTGGACGGTAATTGGATAAATGCCATGATGTTGTCCCACCCCCGGACGCCGGACGTCTCTGGGGGTAAATGGAGCTGTGGGCGGAGCTCGGCCGGGCTGGATGCCAGAATCCCACGTGCTGATTGGAGGATCAGTCGAAAGGCTGAACCCCGTTTGATTGACAGCTATTTTCAGATCTACTCCTTCACTGACACAGTTCAGTTTAATACCGTCGCACATTCTGCTGTGAAATCAAGAGAGAAACCACTACGAAATTACTCGTTCATTTCTTGCACTGTAAACAAAACACACTCATTGTACTTCCTTGTTTCAATTTAACATAATTTCAGTGTTTTCTTGTTTCAGTTACATAATTTAATAATTTCTTGTTCGAGTTTAATATCGTTTTGTAGATAGTTAAATCAATCAAACTGTCGGCTAGGTCGGAGTGAAAGGAGCGTCTGTAGTTTAAAAAGACTGAAGTCTTACACCCACAACACAATGGGCCAAAGCAATCTAAGCAGAGAGGACACTGGTCCAGTCCCTGGAAAAGACGCCTACTTGGTATGATAAGGTCACTGAGCGTTTTCTTAAAAAGGAACGGAAGGCCGAATGTATGTTTAAATAACCTGACAATTTTTTTTATTTTTTATTTTTTTATGTAAGCTGACAATGAGCTTCCCCTGTCTGAAAGATGAGCAGCCGCCACTGCCATACACACAGAAGAATATCAGGTTAAGGTTTAATCCCAGTTCCCCCCTTGGCCCCACCCCCTTTGTTTTGCATGTACACTAGGTGGGTCATTCCAGAACTGGACATTTGGGCTTCAAAATTCTTGAAAAATAAACCTTCACTTTTCTAATTTTCCATTATATACTCATCAATAATAGGTAATAAACTATCAAAGGCTTGATTGGCTCGGCTTACACATCAATGGTACAATTTTTATTACATGATTTATTTGGTGTTTTGTAATACTTGGTGAAACCCTGTTACCAACACTAAGGAACCTGAAAAAAGTGCATTCATTAATGGCTTAAATGTAATTCCTTTTCCATTAAGTAAAGAAAAGTAACATTCTCTCTAAATAACCATTTGGTTTCACATATGACTTGATTTAAATTAATTATTAGCAACTTTAATCTTTCACTTGAAACATTTTTATTTTCAGGAAAATGTAATGTGCTAAATAATCTTTAAACTGTGTGGTTAAAGTTCTGATTCCATTACCTGTAGCTCCTGTGACTAATTTCTTCTAAATTGCTCTGAAATTATATTAATTTGGATTGTTATTACATAATGAGCCATGTTATTACATTTTTTAAAAATAAAAATGTGTCAAGTGCATTTTGTAATGAATTTCTCAAACTGTATTTACTTACTACATAATGTGAAAAAATTTACTATATAATGTGTTGACATAGTTTATTACAAAATGCATCAGCTATTACATAATGCGGCTTTATTACAGGATGACGTGACATTCTTATTACATTTTGAACTTTTATTACATAATGGGAATTTATTACATAATGTGGCTCAACAAGAATTAAAAACTTAAATCAATATTTTTCAACCTTGGGGTTGGGGCCCCACGTGGGGTCGCCTGGAATTCAAATGGGGTCGCCTGAAATTTCTAGTAATTGATGAAAACAAAAATAAAAACTTACTAATAAACAATATATGGTGAGTTGACAGAGACGATCACAATCCATAAAAGACATGACAAACTGTGAAGCTGAAACTGAAGCACTGCGGTTCTGTTTATCTGTCAAATGTTCATTGTGGTCAGTTTCAGATGCTGCAGCTCTTTCATAATTCATAGTTTGAGATATTGTTCATTCAGTATTAATTGTCAGCCTTGTAAATCCAAGCTGGACTGACTGTACATATCCTGACCAAGGAAAATCAAATTCTCACTTTGTGCGGTAATCTACACCTGGCTTGTTGAGCTGCATTATGTAATAAATTCCCATTATGTAATAAAGTTCAAAATGTAATAAGAATGTCACGTCATCTTGTAATAAAGCCGCATTATGTAATAAACTGACACATTTTGTAATAAACTACCTCAATGCATTATGTAGTAAATTTTTTCGCATTATGTAGTAAGTTATTACAATTTGAGAAATTTATTACAAAATGCACTTGACACATTTTTATTTTTCAGGAAAATGTAATAACATGGTCATTACGTAATAACGACGCTCAAGTAGATTTTTTTGCTTCTTTCATTGCGGTATCCCTGCAGATTAGTAGTTGTAGTAGTGTAATGCTAGCCTACCTATTAGCATTACATTCGCAATTAGTCCACACACTCCAACATGCACACACAAAGTAGAAAATGCGATATTGAACAATAAATGGCTTTATTTCTAAACAGAACCTTTTTAAGGCAAAGTTAAATATTTTGATCAATATAAGATGTCTATTCCAGTTGAAAAAAAAAAAAAAAAAAAACTCAGGAAAGTGTCTTTAACAATGTAAACAACATTTCTGGATATTAAAAAAAGCTAAACCGTCACACACCTTTGGTGGCTAACTTGCAACTAAAATGTATTTTGCCGATAAACACACACTAATCAGTGCCACACACGTCTAAATGACTAAATGTGTCAAGTGCATTTTGTAAAACATTTCTCAAATTGTAATAACTTACTACATCATGCAAAAAAATTTACTACATAATGCACTGAGGTAGTTTATTACAAAATGCGTCAGTTTATTACATAATGCGGCTTTATTCCAAGATGACGTGACATTCTTATTACATTTTGAACTTTTATTACATAATGGGAATTTATTACATAATGCAGCTCAACATGGCTTTACTGCCTCTGTCCATAATAATATACATTATATAGACTAAATGTCGTCTAAAATTAACCTTTATGTGTTTATGTGCAACATAGTATAGCAAACTATTACATCATTAACAATTACTTTCCGCAAAAAAAAAAAAAAAAAAAAAAAAAAACAGTCTCCGTTCTGGGGTCACCAGAAATTTGTGATGTTAAAAATGGGGTCACAGGCCAAAAAAGGTTGGGAACCACTGACTTAAATACTCCTACCTCCAATCTCTATTCGTTATGATCTCGAAGGTTAAGTTTAAGTTTCATTTTCTGTATCAGTACCGGTTGCGGTAGTTGCAACACTTCTGGAGTGCACCCCCATAAATATTACCCCCCACACACACCTTTTGTGTTTATCAGATGAACTGATTAGTAATTAAAATAATCTACATATTAACTGATTATTAAAATCAGTGTTAGTTGCAGCCCTATTATTGATTCTCCTTCTTTTGATAAAATAATGCATGTGTCAAATTTAAACACATTCAGTCAAACCGTTCACAAAGTATATCAACGAAAGGGAGACTGACAAACAGATGAACTGAGTGAACCACAGCTAACGTTAGGGAATAATGAGCTGAAATGACACGAAGCTAAAGTTGAATTTAAAACGTAAATGTTTGGCTCTTTGAGAAAACATTCTACAGGTTTACAAGAAAATGTATTTAATGAGTCTTGAATCTTATCATTCACAACTGACATATGACAGTATTATTTGACTGAAATCAGTAACAAACTGTTTAAAAGACGTAAGACAGGAAATAGATGGGTTTTCACGTGACAACCAAAGCCAGTCTGTTTTGTTCTTTGTTGAGGTTGTTTTATTTTGCTTTTATATATTAGTCACTTAGGTTATTGACTTCATATCTTTACATATACAATGGTGTGTTGTATATATGTAACCTGTGACTGGAAAAAAAAAAAAAAAAAAAAAACTCAATAAAATAAGTTGGGGAAAAAAAACAACTTTTGGTAACACTTTATAATGAGTACATACTATGAAGCATTAGTTAAGCATTAACAAATACTGTATTCATCATTTATAAAGCATATTTCTGACATGAATACACATTAATATATAGTTTATAAGCACATTTATAAATGTTTTACTCATCCTTAATAAGAACATTAGTTAAGCATTAATAAATACTGAATTAATCATTTATAAGCATATTTCTAAAATAAATACTCATTAGTATATGGTTTATAAGCATAGTTATAAATGTTTTACTCATTAATAATAACATTAGTTATGGATTAATAAATACTAAATTCATCATTTATAAAGCATATTTCTGACCTGAATACTCATTAATATATGGTTTATAAGCACAGTTATAAATGTTTTACTCATCCTTAAATAAGAACATTAGTTAAGCATTAATAAATACTGAATTCATCATTTATAAAGCATATTTCTGACATGAATACTCATTAGTATATGGTTTATAAGCATAGTTATAAAAGTTTTACTCATTAATAATAACATTAGTTATGGATTAATAAATACTGAATTCATCATTTATAAAGCATATTTCTGACATGAATACACATTAATATATGGTTTATAAGCACATTTATAAATGTTTTACTCATCCTTAATAAGAACATTAGTTAAGCATTAATAAATACTGAATTAATCATTTATAAAGCATATTTCTAAAATAAATACTCATTAGTATATGGTTTATAAGCATAGTTATAAATGTTTTACTCATTAATAATAACATTAGTTATGGATTAATAAATACTAAATTCATCATTTATAAAGCATATTATGACATGAATACTCATTAGTATATGGTTTATAAGCACAATTATAAATGTTTTACTCATCGTTAATTATAACATTAGTTAAGCATTAACAAATACTGAATTCATCATTTTTAAAGGATATTTCTGACCTGAATACTCATTAATATATGGTTTATAAGCACAGTTATAAATGTTTTACTCATCCTTAAATAAGAACATTAGTTAAGCATTAATAAATACTGAATTCATCATTTATAAAGCATATTCTGACATGAATACCATTAATATATGGTTTATAAGCACATTTATAAATGTTTTACTCATCCTTAATAAGAACATTAGTTAAGCATTAATAAATACTGAATTAATCATTTATAAAGCATATTTCTAAAATAAATACTCATTAGTATATGGTTTATAAGCATAGTTATAAATGTTTTACTCATTAATATAACATTAGTTATGGATTAATAATACTAAATTCATCATTTATAAAGCATATTTATGACATGAATACTCATTAGTATATGGTTTATAAGCACAATTATAAATGTTTTACTCATCGTTAATTATAACATTAGTTAAGCATTAACAAATACTGAATTCATCATTTTAAAGGATATTTCTGACCTGAATACACATTAATATATGGTTTATAAGCACAGTTATAAATGTTTTACTCATTAATAATAACATTAGTTATGGATTAATAAATACTGAATTCATCATTTATAAAGCATATTTCTGACATGAATACACATTAATATATGGTTTATAAGCACATTTATAAATGTTTTACTCATCCTTAATAAGAACATTAGTTAAGCATTAATAAATACTGAATTAATCATTTATAAAGCATATTTCTAAAATAAATACTCATTAGTATATGGTTTATAAGCATAGTTATAAATGTTTTACTCATTAATAATAACATTAGTTATGGATTAATAAATACTAAATTCATCATTTATAAAGCATATTTATGACATGAATACTCATTGGTATATGGTTTATAAGCACAATTATAAATGTTTTACTCATCGTTAATTATAACATTAGTTAAGCATTAACAAATACTGAATTCATCATTTTTAAAGGATATTTCTGACCTGAATACTCATTAATATATGGTTTATAAGCACAGTTATAAATGTTTTACTCATCCTTAAATAAGAACATTAGTTAAGCATTAATAAATACTGAATTCATCATTTATAAAGCATATTTCTAAAATAAATACTCATTAGTATATGGTTTATAAGCATAGTTATAAAAGTTTTACTCATTAATAATAACATTAGTTATGGATTAATAAATACTGAATTCATCATTTATAAAGCATATTTCTGACATGAATACACATTAATATATGGTTTATAAGCACATTTATAAATGTTTTACTCATCCTTAATAAGAACATTAGTTAAGCATTAATAAATACTGAATTAATCATTTATAAAGCATATTTCTAAAATAAATACTCATTAGTATATGGTTTATAAGCATAGTTATAAATGTTTTACTCATTAATAATAACATTAGTTATGGATTAATAAATACTGAATTCATCATTTATAAAGCATATGTCTGACATGAATACCCTTAAGTATATGGTTTATAAGCACATTATAAAGTTTTACTCATCCCTTAATAAGAACATTAGTTAAGCATTAATAAATACTGAATTAATCATTTATAAAGCATATTTCTAAAATAAATACTCATTAGTATATGGTTTATAAGCATAGTTATAAATGTTTTACTCATCCTTAAATAAGAACATTAGTTAAGCATTAATAAATACTGAATTAATCATTTATAAAGCATATTTCTAAAATAAATACTCATTAGTATATGGTTTATAAGCATAGTTATAAAAGTTTTACTCATTAATAATAACATTAGTTATGGATTAATAAATACTGAATTCATCATTTATAAAGCATATTTCTGACATGAATACACATTAATATGTGGTTTATAAGCACATTTATAAATGTTTTACTCATCCTTAATAAGAACATTAGTTAAGCATTAATAAATACTGAATTAATCATTTATAAAGCATATTTCTAAAATAAATACTCATTAGTATATGGTTTATAAGCATAGTTATAAATGTTTTACTCATTAATAATAACATTAGTATGGATTAATAAATACTAAATTCATCATTTATAAAGCATATTTATGACATGAATACTCATTAGTATATGGTTTATAAGCACAATTATAAATGTTTTACTCATCGTTAATTATAACATTAGTTAAGCATTAATAAATACTGAATTCATCATTTTTAAAGGATATTTCTGACCTGAATACTCATTAATATATGGTTTATAAGCACAGTTATAAATGTTTTACTCATCCTTAAATAAGAACATTAGTTATTCATTAGTTTTTATTCTAACAAGGAAAGACAGCATATGGGATTATTAAAACAAACTGCATGATTGAATGATTAGTAAAACATTTAAAACTGTGCTTCTAAACCATATACTAACGAGTATTCATGTCAGAAATATTCTTTATAAATAATGAATTCAGTATTTGTTAATGCTTAAGTAATGCTTCATAGTGTGTACTTATTATAAAGTGTTACCCAACTTTTGATCATCATTTCTTAAAAAAATAAAATAAAATAAATAAATAAATAAATAAATAAATGAAAACACAACTGAGCTTTAGTATGGACGTGAAACCCAAGCAGTAACTGTGTTCTCCTAATATACATGGAGTATAACAAAGTTCAACACTGTACAAAACATTTAATATTTCAGAGATTCATTTGCTCTGGTTTATTGAAGTGTTTCTAACATTTAGTCTAAAACTTTCCGCTATAAATGATTGTTTTTGGCAAGCTTCTGATATTGGGTCAGTACAAAGTAAAACGTACAAAGTAAAAAGTACAAAGTAACCTCAACAAATAATTAATAACTGAGTAAATAATATATTTAGACTTTGAGACCAAAAAACTGCCTGAGAGATACATCCAAAAAGAATCATATCTTGTGTTTAACTGCTGCAGAAACATCAGAGCCAGAGGCGTATTTCAGAAGGACTTGTAGAGATCGGGCAATTCTCAGCTTTAACTGCTGATACATCTGAAACACAGCACAGATATTCTGACCTCAGAAGAATATTTCTATGTCAGCCTTTTCACCTGTAGATTAAAACTTAATCACTAACCTGCAGCTAATTAGCTTTAGTATCAGCATGGTATCAGCGTGAGCCAAACATACACTATATTGCCAAAAGTATTTGCTCACCTGCCTTGACTCACATATGAATTTCAGTGCCATCCCACTCCTAGTCTATGGGGTTCAATATGATGTCGGGTCCACCCTTTGCAGCTATAACAGCTTCAACTCTTCTGGGAAGGCTGTCCACAAGGTTTAGGAGTGTGTTCATGGGAATTTTGGACCATCTTCCAGAAGCGCATTTGTGAGGTCACACACTGATGTTGGACAGAAGGCCTGGCTCTCAGTCCTCCGCTCTAATTCATCCAAAGGTGTTCTATGGGGTTGAGGTCAGGACTCTGTGCAGGCCAGTCCAGTTCATCCACACCAGACTCTGTCATCCATGTCTTCATGGACCTTGCTTTGTGCACTGGTGCACAGTCATGTTGGAAGAGGAGGGCCAGCTCCAAACTTGTTCCCACAAAGTTGGGAGCATGAGAATTGTCCAAAATGTCTTGGTCTGCTGAAGCATTCCCAGTTCCTTTCACTGGAACTAAGGGGCCAAGCCCAGCTCCTGAAAAACAACCCCACACCATAATCCCCCTCCACCAAACTTTACACTTGGCACAATGCGGTCCGACAAGTATCGTTCTCCTGGTGACCACCAAACCCAGACCCGTCCATCAGATTGCCAGATGGAGAAGCACGATTGGTCACTCCAGAGAAGCACGCCTCCACTGCTCTAGAGTCCAGTGGCAGGCGTGCTTTACACCACTGCATCCGGCGCTTTGCATTGCACTTGGATGATGTATGGACTTGGATGCAGCTGCTCGGCCATGGAAACCCATTCCATGAAGCTCTCTGCGCACTATTCTGGAGCTAATCTGAAGGCCACATGAAGTTTGGAGGTCTGTACCATTGACTCTGTAGAAAGTTGGCCGACCTATTCGCACTATGCGCCTCAGCATCCGCTGACCTCGCTCCGTCAGTTTACGTGGCCTACCACTTCGTGGCTGAGTTGCTGTCGTTCCCAAACACTTCCACTTTCTTATAATACAGCTGACAGTTGACTGTGGAATATTTAGGAGCGAGGAAATTTCACGACTGGATTTGTTGCACAGGTGGCATCCTATCACAGTTCCACACTGGAATTCACTGAGCTCCTGAGAGCGACTCATGCTTTCACAAATGTTTGTAAAAGCAGTCTGCATGCCTAGGTGCTTGATTTTATACACCTGTGGCCATGGAAGTGATTGGAACACCTGATTCTGATGATTTGGATGGGTGAGCCAATACTTTTGGCAATATAGTGTATTAGGTAGTAGTAGTAATGGTCGTTTATTTGGTCGTTAATTTCTTAAAGAACAAACAAAAACAACATATACATTGTTTCATATACAATGTCACCGAAAGGGTTTAGGCTGAAGTACAGACTTATTTTGCCTAACCCTATTTACAATTAACCACGTTTCCACAAGAAAACAAACAAATAGCCAATGGGTTAGAAAAAAATGTTTTTTGCAAGTTGTCTAGGTTTTTCAACTGAATTAGGACCATTTTGCACCTCTAAATCCAAAAATGACATCTGTTTTTCTCAATCAGGTCAGGTTTTTTTGCTAATTGATTTTGAAAAATTTGATCTTCTCACAAAATTGATTATATTTTTGTGACTTTATCAGTTGATTTTTTTTATATAGTTCTCACCCAAAATAGGTTTTAAGAGAAAAAAAAAATCATTTGATCACTTGATTCCTGTTAGGTACAATGGTGTATTCACCGCAGATGTAGCAGAATATGTCAGGCTCATTTTTGCAAGATCTTCTAGTCGAAGCCATTTCATTCACCTGTAATATTAAAAAAAAAAACATTAATCATAAATTGGCAAAAGTAAAATCTTCAGAACTCATTTATTGCAAGAAACATGACCAGTGTAATCAAAAAACTTTTTTTTTTTTTTCTGTCAATGTTATCATTGCTAAATATACAACAGAAGAGAATACATATTTGATTTAATTCATGTTACACACCCCGGCCAAGGGTTTACCAGGGCGAACATAATATGCTCCCAAGCACACACGTCAGTCAAAAAGCTAAAACTCACAAGATTTATTTTTCTCAACACTAAAGGAGGGTTAGGGGAGGGCATGGCTAAAACAACAAACAAAAAGTCTTCCACAAGGTTCAAAACTAAATTGCCTAGACCAGGGGTGTCAAACTCAGTTTAGTTCTGGGGCCACATTCAGCCCAAATTGATCTCAAGTGGGCCAGACCAATAAAACAATAGCATAATAACCTGTAAATAATGACAGCTCCAAATTTTTCTCTTTGTTTTAGTGCAGTCAAAATTAAATTCTAAAAATATGTACATTTGTAAACTATCCAAACAAAAATGATGTGAACAACCTGAAAAAAACAGAAATTTCTTGAGAAAAATAAGTGCAATTTTGCAATTTTATATTACACCTCAATTTACCATTTATACATGCATTGACGGATTGGATCTAAAAAGGCACAAGTATTTAATAACAGGAAGAATAATTAATAATTAAAATTTCACTTTCAAAATTTAATTTTCTTGTTAAAGGATAGTTTGTAAATGTTAATATTTTCATAATTTAATGTAAATTCTTACACTGAAACAAAGAAAAAAAAATTGAAGTTGTCCTTACTTATTTATAGATGTAATGTAATATTATGTTTTTCACATTAAGAAAATTTGGAGTCATTATTTATAGGTTATTATGCGCTTATTTTAGTTGAGATCAAATTGGTCTGTATGTGGAACCTGAACAAAAACGACTATGACATCCTTGATTGTTAATATCTTAAGTGTAATTTTTGCTAAATCATCCAGCGGGTCGCACTGGACCCTTTGGCCCCGGGCTGCATGTTGACACCCCTGGCCTAGACCAAAATAAATGTAAGAAATAAATACAGCAAACTAACCTAAACTTCCTAATCAAAAAACAGGAGAAAAAGGTGAAACAAAAAGGCCGACCTCACCCACCAGAAAAAGGATCAAATTTACCAAAAATACTATTTACAACTATATACCGAAATTGTGAATTAGTACATGAACACACAAAGCGAACTGGAGATCCAGGGCCATTTTTAAAGGGGCCGGGCATATCATGCTCAACCAATCAGCGTCCTTGCAAAACAAACACACAAAAAGGGCACAGGCACACCTACAGGACGGGGGAGAACACACACACTAACAGAAACATATAATACAGAAACACAAATAGCCAATTATGACCCAGGGTCATAACAGTCAGGTAAATCATGTCCTTATCTCAACTACCGATATTGATCCTGGCTTTTAAACAACAGCCGAGAAAATCAGTTGGCGGCCCCCTCCTTCCTTGGAAGACATTGGACGACTAGAGGCTAAACAGAGCAAGGAGGATTGTGAGGGATCGGTCACACCCAGGGAACAGACATTTCAATCTCCTGCCCTCTGGAAGGAGATACAGATCCCTAGGGAGCCGGACAAACAGACTGAAGAAACACCTTTTATCCATGGGCTGTCCGTTCCTAATGCATAACCTCCCCTCCTCCTGGGCATGTGCAATAACAATAGTAGTTTTTAATTGTGCATGGAAATAGTAGTTTTATATATTTATTCTCTTATTCTTCTTTTAAACTGTATTTATTGGTCTTTTATGCCTTTCAAATTCTTATATGTTTACACTTATTTTGCACTGTGGGTGGGAGGTACCACACCAATTTCATTGTTTGCTTTTTTGCACAATGACAATAAAGGCTATTCTATTCTATTCTATTCTATCTATTCTATTCTATTCTATTCTATTCTATTCTATTCTATTCTATCTATTTTCTTTAGCTCTATATTTTTGATAAGAGTTAATGTATGCATCTTTTTAAAAGTTGTAAGTGTTTTAGACTGTTTTAATCAATCTTCCCATTGATCAGACCCGGCTCTTCAGACAGCACCTCCTGTCCTTGCACTTTCAAACATTCCATTTTAAATGTCTTATTACGTTTATTGTGTTGTTTTACTCGGTATTTTTTATTTCACTGTTTTAATTGTACAGCCGTTTTTATATCTTCTTAATCTATTCTTGAATTACAGTTTCTCATTTGCTTTTTATTCTTCTGTACGACACTGTTTTCAATTGCGCAGCTGCTTTATGTCTTTAATCTATTCTTGTATTTTATGTTGTTTTTTCCCCTGTAAGTCGCTTTGGAAAAAAAGCATCTGCCAAATGCATAAATGTAAATGTAAATGTAAATCTTCCAGGCCAGTTCAAAGATTAAATAAAAAATCAAATGTTTTAGAGTAATTAGCTTATAGGTTGTACTCCACAAGAGCAGAGACATTTTGGCCTGTTCCAAAGTGCTAGGAGGAAGGATATATTCCACTTGGAGTTAACTACATCCCACCTCAAAGTATTCCAAATGATCCATGTTGAACAGAAACAACAAATATGAGGACTGCAGATCTAAGCTCCTCTTTACTTTGTTACTGAATAGGCATTTGACTTTCGACAGGGCAGTATTCCCACATACACAAATGAGATGGAAGAAGTGGAATGACAGATGAGGTAGTTGAGGTGAGGTGGGGGTAGTTTGATCTGGCCCTACTTTGCAACTAGGACCTCTGGCTTTGGCGGGTGTTCCAATGCATTTTACTGAGTTGGACATATGAAACTTCCCACTGCCCAGGGGGCCTCACGTATAAAGACTTGCGTGGATTTCATACTGAAACCTGGCATACGCCCAAATTCAGAAAAGTCTGTACGCACAAAAAAATCCGGATGTATAAAATTGAGCCTACGCCTGAATCCACGTACATTTCCTTTATACATCTCAATCAATGTGGAATTGAGCGCATATGTTGGAGTACCTGACTCCTCCCTCCCCACGCCCACATTTAAACATGCAAATTAGTATAAACGGGGTCTGCCGGTGGGATTCCCCTCTCTGCGTGATCAGATGATGACGTCAAGGTGGACGCAAAGCGGAGGCCGAAACAGGCGGAAAGAGAAAAGAGACAAACTGAGACTGTTTGAGCAGAAAGTCGACAATATTTTGGGTGACACTGCTGTCACAGGGCTGACTCGGATCACCCCCACGGTAAATATATATTTAGTATTTTTGTAAGTCACACATTAGTTTATTCTACGGGTCATACAATAGTCTGATCCAGCCAAACTACACTGAACAAAAAATATAAAAAGCACCACTTTTGTTTTTGCTCCCATTTTTCATGAGCTGAACTCAAGATCTAAAACTTTTTCTGTGTACACAAAAGGTTTATTTCTCTCTTTAGTGCTCACAAATCTGTCTAAATTGTGTTAGTAGTGAACACTTCTTCTTTGCTGAGATAATCCATCCACCTCACAGGTGTGGCATATCAAGATGCTGATTAGACAGCAGGATTGTTGCACAGGTGTGACTTAGGCTGCCACAATAAAAGGCCACTCCAAAATGTGCCAGTTTTATCACACAGCACAATACCACAGATGTCCACAAGTTTTGAGGGAATATGAAATTGGCATGCTGACTTCAGGAATCTCCACCAGAGCTTTGCCTGTGAATTGAATGTTCATTTCTCTGCCATAAGCCATCTCCAAAGCTGTTTCAGAGAATTCATGAAGAAGACTGTGCGAGGAAAATGGTGGTCACACCAAATACTGACTGGTTTTCTGACCCCCCCTGGACCACCCAATACAGTAAAAGTGCACATTTTAGAGTGGCCTTTTATTGTGGCCAGCCTAAGTCACACCTGTGCAATAATCCTGCTGTCTAATCAGCATCTTGATATGCCACACCTGTGAGGTGGATGGATTATCTCAGCAAAGGACAAAGGAGAAGTGCTCACTAACACAGATTTAGACAAATTTATGAACAATATTTGAGAGAAGTAGGCCTTTTGTGTACATAGAAAAAGTTTCAGATCTTTGAGTTCAGCTCATGAAAAATGGGAGCAAAAACAAAAGTGGTGCGTTTATATTTTTGTTCAGTGTAGATAATGGTTCATGCGTAATCATGTCAGGAAATCAAAGAGGAAATCAAAGACTTTGACTCATGTTTAATCACTCAAATTATTATTTTCCAACAATGAGACAGAATACGGTCAGATGCAGTGTCATCCTCCTGTCACAGAGGCTTCCTGTTGACTCCCCAGCGTTAGCCGATCCTCCGGTCCGCCACAGCCCACTGCTGATGTCCATCCGACCGGTGTTCTGTCGACACCTGCATGGGTCCGTGCTGACCCGAGTAACAAGAGGACATCGAGAGGACAATCGGCGGAGTCAATGAGCGACTGGACCGACTAATAAATGTTCTCACAGACATGAACCCTACATTAAATGCATTTATCAACCAATGAATTTTGTGTCCTTGTCTCTTTATATGGTTGTTGCTAAATGTCCTCCTGGGCAGGATTGGCTTTGATGCGTCCAGGGTTGGACTGGTTGGTTCTGGTTCTGGTGGTGGATGTGCTGCTCTAGCAGTAGGATGACGTGTCGGTGTGTTCATTGTTCTTCTGTGTATCTCCGATGTGCCCGTCAATCGGAGGAATGACCTTTGTCACATTATTAACAGTTTCCCAGTGTCACCTCTAAGTGTCGCCAAAGGTTCCAAAGCACTAGAAACATGCGTACGCCAGCTATGGAGTTGGCGTGAAGGAGCGCACATTTCCACGGTCATTTCACTCTTTATACATCTGAATGTGAGCGTGGAAAAGGGCGTACGCCAGGTTTTGTGCATACGCACACTTTATACATGAGGCCCCAGGACTTTAGAACAGGCTACTTGTTTGTCTTCTTAAGGTGGCAAGCGCAAGAACAAGGTTTTTTCCAGCCAGGACATTTCATACTTCATAAGAAAGTCAAATGCCGAACCCCTGGAAGGTTATCTGTTTCTCCATATTAACCACACCCACTTGGAAAACCTGACCAATCGCCCAATAGTTCTTGCACGCCGCATGAGAAGACAGTGCTGCCCAATGGTGTGCCGAGAACAAGCTGCGAGAATTCCAAAACTGGGGCTGCGAGAAACAAAATTACACTAGAGGTTATTCAAAAAGAATGAACTGATTTCATTACACGGTATTTTAATAAGTAAAAGCAATAGAAAACTCCAGCCATGTCACAAGTATTCTACTCTCAATCAACTTTTATTTCCTGTCTTACAATTGTTTCAATGTGGCCACCACCTGCATCACGGAAAACATCAATGCGATAAGATGAGTGAATTCCTCCGTGTATCAGCATATCACCGATCCACTGAGTTGATCGCTGTTGTTATTCGATGTTTAAGGTCATCGAGGTTAGTAGGTAGGGGTGGAACATAAACGCAATCTTTTATGTATCCCCACGAGAAAAAATCACACACGGTGAGCTCTGGGGATCTCGCAGTCCAAGCACAAAAGATTTGCTGAGGACTTCGCAATTCTGAAGGTAAACAAACAACCGAATGTTGCTGGAGGAACGACACGACTACAGCGCCCCTGTGGCAGCCATTCAAAACTTACAAAATTCCTCTTTTAAAACGGTCACTGACTCATTCCATGACGATGCTTGAGAACTGAAGCAATGCGTCATGAAATCCGTTCATTCTTTTGAATAACCCTGTATTTGTCGCAGCCCCAGGAGCAAGAAGAAAATTCTCTGTTCTCGCGGAGTATGTAGCAGGCTTTAATGTTGAAGATCAGCAGACAAGACAAGAGTCACTCAATAAACAGTATAAATAAGCGCAGAACATATGCAAATGAGGAAAGTATGAATAGTATTGACAGTCAGTCTTGTATCTTGCTGAAGACTTTTATTCTATCACGGCACGTTGTAAAACAGAGATTTCACAAACATAGAAAAGTCTGTATTCTTGTGAGAATGGGGGTGGATGTGTGGGGTCTACTGGAGGCCCTGCTGGGTGTTAGGTTTGACGGCAGCAGGAAGTTCTACTCCACAGTCTGTCCCTGAAAGACCTTCCCAGGGACTTCACAGTACCATGCATGGGCTGAGAGACGGTGTTCAGCTGGGGCAACGTCCTCTTATCTCCCACCACCTGCACCATGTCAAAGATGCTAGCAGAACTGGGCTTCCAGATTATTCTGTTATGTGACCTCCTGTCTGCAGTCGAGAAACTGCTGCCCCATAAGACCGCCCTGTAGGAAACGCCAGAACTGAATCAAAGGGGAGGGTTCTCAAGAGTGTTCCCTGCACTCCGAAAGACCCGAGTCTCTTCAGCAGGTAGAACTCACTCTGTTATTGTAAAGTCCAGTCAAAAGAGTCCACTGGTTTGACAGATGTAGTTAACTATAATTAGTATTTTTAATTTAGGTTTTAAAAATGTACAATTTGCAATGCAATTTTTAAACTAAATTTCGGACTGTTTTTTGCCTGTTTAAATTTTTTGTTATTACGTGTCTTTAACCCTTTATAAATACTGGCCACTACAGTGGACAGCTATTCTACAGCTGTTTCTTATATATTCATGGATTAATTTATTTATTTTTTATACATATCTTATTAAAGTTTAAACACATTCATAACCTTCTGACATGAATTGGTAACATTGTGTAGATCTCCCCTGAGTATAAACCCCCCAGAATCACAACATTTGAACTAACCTTTACTTATTTACGATGTGGTTGTTGTATTAGCAGTCAATTTAAGTTTATAATAATTAGATCTGTGCATTCTCCGTGAATATGCATATCATTAATAGACATAACAAACTGAATTGTTTTGTCTTTATTTTATAGTTTCAGTCTGTCAATCTGCATGATGTCAAGTATGTAGATTAAAGCTGAAAACTTCAAAGAGGACATATCTTGCATCGTCAATTCAGAGTTTAGCTCGCTGTCTAGCTCAGAATAAGTACAGACGTCTTAGCGAGGACAGTACACTCCTATTCTTATGCTCCTGCTTGTGTGTGTGTAGCGATTAGCTCTGCAGATAGACAAAAGGTTTCCCAAAAAAAACCCGGACGCCCAAAACTTCTGTCCAAATCTTTTACTTGAGACTCACTATAAAACTGCAACATACAAACAAAATATGTCTCAGTTCTGTTCATTGCCTCAGTACATTTACATGGCATTATACATTTAAATGAATGGGAAAAAGATTGCTAGCTTGATGCTAACTTGAATGGGAAAATCCATAGACATGCTAACGATTAGCATTTACAGATTAATTTAAGATTTACAACATCTTTTTATCCAGCAACAAAGGTTCACATCAGAGATATTTGATACTATACATTCTTACAACTGAACATAAAAATACTCACAGGCAAACATTTTTTCGGGCCATACAAACAAAGTGAAAGAAACGTGTCTGTTAGTTCCTTCTTATGTCCGAACTGACTATAGTACACCGCAAGGACAAAACATACGTTAGTGCAACTTATTCCGACCACTAGAGGGCCCCCTTTGCTTGCTTTAAACAACTGAACATCACATATTATTGGGCTTATTAGTATTAGTACTTATTAGTGGTCTTAAGACTCCTGTCAATCACTCACAAGTGGAAATAAACTCGTGGGGACATAAACATGGAGAAAAGCACATTTTCATTTTAAAACGTCTTCAGATGGTAGGGTTGAGAAGGACTCAGTTGTTTGGAAGCACTGCAATGTGGAATTATTTTTACCACCGGAGTACTTCGAGTCTGAAATATCACTGAACGAAATACACGCTGTTGATGCCGGCAACCCCCTCTCCATAACTATGTGATTAACCGCGATTAATCACAGAAATGTACGCAATTAATCGCAATTAAAAATTTTAATCGTTGCCCAGCATTAGTATTAAAGTTTCAGGCTTGTGATAGAGTGGGCTGAGTAGATGGATAGGTCAGAATCAAAGCATGGACAGGTGATAGATGGAGTTTGTAAAAATATTTAGATTTAATTTTTTTTTAGGCTGTTGACAGGGTTAGGTAGACACTGACATAGTCTAAATAGATAGATAGATAGATAGATAGATAGATAGATAGATAGATAGATAGATAGATAGATAGATAGATAGATAGATAGATAGATAGATAGATTTACTTTATTAATCCCCTACATTTTCAAAAATAGAGGTACCAGCTTGTACTTAAAACAGTACAAATGCTTGTCGCTGGGGGTGTACTTTTTTGAGAGACATTTCTGTACCCTTTCGAAATGGTCCATTTTTGTACCTTAAGTACTTTACATAGAAAGAAAACTCTCGTATAGTTGATAATGCCATGATGTTTAAAGGCCTAATTGAGAAAACAAAATGAAAAAAGAAAAAAAAAAAAAAAAAAAAAAAAAAAACAGCATAGGCAAGCTACGACATCAAGAAATGGAGGTGTGAATGAAAATTTGATAAAACAGAGATTATGGCAATAATCAGAAGTTCTAATAAGATAAATAAATTATTAGGCTATTACCATTGAGCTAATTGGGCTATTAAATTAAAACACAAATTATTATTAAATATAATATAGAGTATTTACAGTATGATATATAATAAATAATGCGCTAAGCCTAATGTTTTAACTATAATTAGGCCTTACTGTTAAGTTCTCCTAGCCTATAGCCTATTCTCATGGTCTACACACATTTTTTAATGCTGCAAGGTTCCTTATAGTACAAATTTGTACTTCACATTACTTTGGACCCTTTTTCATAGTCTAAAGGTGCAATTCTGGCCTCCTAAAGACCAATATTGTACTTTTGAGAGAACATTCTTTAAAAAATGTACTTATAGGTACATAAATGTTCTGATCTCGTACCTCTATTTTGAGAGTGTAGGGGAAATTCAGAATATAAAATGCGGTCACCGTGCCATGAACACAGCCATACCACATCAACACTCAATAAATAAATAAATAAATGCAGAGTATAGGTAGCTGTGAATAACTTAGATTAAAAAGAAGTCGACTTAAAAGACAAGATGTGTTTTCTACCTATCACATAAAAACATAGAAACCCACCGGAGGACAGAAGTGTTCCTGAGCTTCTACCTCCTATACATACACCCCCACCCAGCTACTCCTCCTCCCGTCTCCTCCCACCTCCCCTCCCACTTAAAGAGTTATACAGTCTTATTGTACGAGGGACTCATCAAACACAAACAACAAAAAACCAAACATACAAAAAAAAAACAAAAAAAAAACAAAACTTTTCCAATACACAAAAAAAAAACACCGGGTCAAGGCCCTAAATGCAAGGCTGTTACTCCTAACCCTTTGTCCTGGAGTGGCCCGTCCTCTCTCACCAGAGGTGTCTCACACAGCAAAAAACGTCTCTCTCGGGCTCTTATGGATCTGCCTTATATAGCTGAGGACTGGACCAAAGCTCCATATGAATCAATCAACTTCCCCAGATACAATATTATGACATATATTTACAAGGCATGTTCTGCTATCTCTTCCCGCTCTAACAGCACCTAAAACTCTACCAATAACCACGTACATACACAAATAAACCTTACCACATTTAAACATCCCTGCTCCAGTGCGCGCTCCCACTTCAAGCGTGCACAATGCGCATATAAAAAAAAGGGTATCTCTCCCTACACCCCGGTTTGCCTGCGGGAAACAACCTGGAAGACATAGGTAAACCCGAGCTGTAACAGTTGTACTTCAATCCCTTGACTAGATAATGTTGCTGTTCTAATTGTGCGCACAAACTTATCTTTGTCCTGAGAAAGTGCAATACCCATCAGACTGCTCCTTCCGTGTCGAAAAAAAAACAAAAAAAAAAACATCTGTCTCCTCCGCGTTCGAGGCTATTTGTCCGAACCCGAGTACCAAACACTGACAAAGTATACATTTACATACTGCCCTTCATTTACACGCTGACATTTCTTATTAACCAGGTCCGCTTTACGCGTTTGTCAAATGCGTCAATGTCCAAATGCGTAAAAAAACGCCATTGGCCGGGACAGACGACATGCGTTCTGTCACAAGGCTCATTATTACAGAAGTTACATTTATTTTCTAGATCTAAAAATTTTGAAAAATATTCTGTGGTATATATTAGGCCTGTAACGATACACAAAATTTTCGGTTCGGTACGTTTTCGGTTTTGAAAGCCGTGGTTTGTTTTTTTTTCGTTTCGGTACGGGAAGAACGAAAACCCCTGAAAATGTCTTTAATACATTTATGAATTTTTGAACATTTTCCCCCCAATTTTTGGACATAATAGAATATAAAAAAAACAGGAATATAATTATGCTGCTATAAATCACATAGAAAATAAAATGAATTATTAATATTACTAAATGTATTTTAAACATTAGTATTGCACTTTTCCCTGAAAGGTAGTTTTGAACAAACAACAAAAATCAAATGACAATTCTGTCAGTTCACATTCTGCATAAAAATAACAAAAAAAAAATCCACATGAAGTGCAACATTAACAAGAGGGTAAACTGGTATTCTGTTTAAACAAACTGAAGAGCAACACTGACAACAAAAAATAACCAAATTATTTATTTTAGGACAGAGAACAAACTGTTTAGGCCACTTTGTGTACATGTGCGCGTGTGCAGAGTGTGATTTGTCAGGGGGATGTTTTTGTTTTTGTTTTGGTCGGAGCCGGGGGGGTCGATAACTAACGTAACTAACGCTGGCGTGAAACGAAAGTGAAATTTTATATACTTTCAACGTCCAACTCCAGGTTCTATTCCTCTGTTATACAGCGTGTGTGTGTGTGTGTGTGAGAGAGAGACAGACAGACAGACAGACAGACAGAGTTAGTGTAAGTGTTTTAGAACTACCGTAGTTCCTAGGGGCCAAACAACGTCTGTCTTATTAACGTCTCTTTCCCCATTGTTGTCTTTCACTGTGACCTGAACTAATCCCAAACTGGATTGTACTGATGGTGGAGGGTCTTCAGTCTCTTCCTTCCAGGTTCACATCATATTTGTTGTTGTTGGGTTTTTTTTTTGTTTTTTTTTTTACCTTATATCACCTGCTATTTCGTATTTTGAGTCAATGTGTGCGTCCTTCAATATGTCCATGTGGAACTTGCGCAAATTTAAAGTTCCGCATCAAACAACGTCTTTCGTTCGTTTTTCTTTTTCTCAACATACTGTGCTGTTTCGGTACAGCTGTGTACCGAACAGGTGTGTACCGAAACGGTTCAGTTCGGTACGTGTACCGTTACAGGCCTCATATATATATATATATATATATATATATATATATATATATATATATATATGTATATATGTATATATATGTTGTGTAAAATCTTGACATGAAAGCTGGATGTTTTTTTGTTTTGTTTTTTTTTTGGTTAGTTTTTTTTGCAGTAGTTTTTCCTCTGAAGTTTTTTTTTGTTTTAAACTTTATTTAAATTTCAATTTACAAACACTGTCAAACACTTAACATACAACACAAGACACACAATACATGAGAATACAGATACAAAAATAGAATACAATCATAAAATCAGTGTATGTACAGAATACCTTTTCAATAATTCATGTACAATAAACAAACAAATAAATAAATACATTCTCATTTAATGACAACTGGATGTGTCTTATGGAACCAGGGACGCAGTGATGTCACACTATGGCAAACTCTGCACCAGGTTTATGTTAGTATTAAAGGCATATTTATCTGTTTTCTTATCCTCAACTTTTTTTTTTTTTTTTTTTCCATTTGGTTCCCTCATTGCACTTCGACATTGCAAAATCTTTCTCTTGTGTTTAATTTCTCATTTCCTCGTCAGGTTGCACCTTAATGGCCGTTTTCTGCCTCCTCTCCATCACCATGACAACTAAATTAGAAAGGTGCGAACCGATCAATCAGACGAAGCTACTCTAAGGTTACTTTTGTACTTTTGTGAGCTGTGATTTCAAACAGTATGCTTGTATTTCTCTGTGTGTGTATATCGCTTTGTGGCCGTTGGTGTAGTGTAGATTATTATTAGTGTGTAGGTGTGTGTCCATTGTTGCATTGTACGCGTCTTAACCAGCATGGCCTTGGGAAGACAAATGCCCCCCCCCCCCCCCCCCCCCCCCCCCCCCCGCCCTTTGCTTCACAACTCAGTGCTCTTAAGGGCAATGTAGCTAATTGGTTAACATTATTAATGCTGCTAATTATCATTCGTCCATTCAAGGCCCTGTATGTCTATAAACCCACACACACACACATACATTACAAGTGGACGTGTTTACACGCTAGCTTGCTCATGTTTTGAATTTAGCGTGCATTTCATGACATATTGTATACATTCTTGACCCACACATCCTCAACTCACACAAATCCTGTAAATGCAGTCAGTACCTGCCGATAATGAGCTAAAGGATAATTGCTGGAAACAAGTCAACCATGTCACTTTTGTTATTACTACGCCTTGGTCATCAATATGGACTGAGGCAAAGGACGGAGTTTATGTGTGTGAGCGAAAGGCAGAGCGACGCAGAGAGGATGTGGGGGGAGAGAGAGAGTGCTGATGTAATTGATTTGCAACATGACTGAATGGCTCTCGCTAATGTAACAAAAGACTCAAAGTTCAAAGCTGTGCTAGTGGCCCATAGAGGCTGAAGCGAGCGCTCATTACTGTACGCTGTTACAAGGGTTTGAAACACTACTACTACAGCGGCATTTTTAATTCAAAAGAGCTCATTTCCTTTGGAGAATGAATGACTTCAAATTTAATGGACATGTTTTGTTAAATATATTGAGTCTCCCAATATTTGAATAGTTGATCCTCTGGAGTAGGGGTGTCGAAAATACGGTCCGCGGGCCAAACCTGGTCCTCGAAAGGGTTCAATCCGGCCCACGGGAGGTGAATTTTTAATGTGCACTAATTAAACAAGACATTAACCCTCTGGTATTCCATCCAGCTAGGCCAGGGGTCGGCAACCTGCGGCTCCGGAACCGCATGCGTCTCTTCATCCTCCTTGTAGTGGCTCCTCCCTTTACTGTGGTCAAGCCAGCCGCGATTCTCCTGTGTATGGTCAAGCCAGCCGCTAGCGTTTTTCTTGTGCGCTACTTATTCGACAATTACGGTAGATGAGCTGCATGGAACGAATGTGCCTTCCAGACAAAAAAAGTCAGGGCTCATTTATGCTCTACGTTAAAGACGCAGACGGATACGGACGGAGGGTTCTGTCCGTCCTTTGTATTTTACTCACATAATTCTGTCCATTTTCCGGGAGGATATGGAGCAGTACAGCTGGGAACTGTGGAGGCAGTGTTGAGTTTTGAAGAGAATAATTTTCATAAATAGCGATACTTTTCATAGAGCAACTGAATGAGTATAAGTACTGTGTACTTTTGGGGTAATCCTAAAACAGATTCCATTCCAAGCTACAAAAGTGTTTGTTTTCGTCTGAAATAGGCTTTAAGACTAAATTCAATGATGAATAAAATTATGATTTCCAATAAGTACCTCATGAATTTTTTACAATTGGTATTAGTACTTCAAATACTATTAGCAAAAATACTATGAACTACTTTTACTGTGTACTTTTGAAGTAATCATACTCAAAAATCCCTTCCAAGCTCCAAAAATGTTGTTTTTTCATCTGAAATAGGCTTTAAGACTAAATTCAATGATGAAAATTTTTTTTTCCCATGAGTACCTCGTGAATTTACTATTTTTGGTATTAGTACTTCATATACTATTAGCACAAATACTATGAACTACTTTTACTGTGTACTTTTGAAGTAATCATACTCAAAAATCCCTTCCAAGCTCCAAAAATGTTGTTTTTTCATCTGAAATAGGCTTTAAGACTAAATTCAATGATGAAAATTTTTTTTTTTCCCATGAGTACCTCGTGAATTTACTATTTTTGGTATTAGTACTTCATATACTATTAGCACAAATACTATGAAATACTTTTACTGTGTACTTTTAGAGTAATCATACCCCAGAATCCATTCCACACTGCACTTCTGTTTGTTGTATTCGGTGGATGTAACAGATAAAATGTAAAAAAAATTAAAACTTTTAAAAGTTTATAAGCTCTGTTATTTTTTGCGGCTCCAGACTATTGTTTTTGGTGGAAGAGGGGGCAAAATGGCTCTTTTGATAATAAAGGTGGCAGACCCCTGAGCTAGGCCCTTACTAAGCATCAAGTGTGCCTTTTTGGCACACTTGTGGAATAATGTAAAAAAAAAAAAAAAAATCATACAGTTTGTTTTTAATTCTTTTACACTTTTTTTCTATTTCATCAACTTGAGCCGTGAATAAAAATACCAAATACTCAATAGCACTGGTCAACAACAAATTTATTGTTTAAGTTTTTTGAGCTGATTTAGGATAATTTTGGTGTGCTGAATCCAAAAATCACATTAATTTTGCTCAATCAGGTCAGCTTTCTGAACTATGCTACATATTGGCTTTTTAACATTTTTGCTTACATTTATGGGTATTTTCACATCATATGATACAAAATTCTTTCATATTTCTTGCAATAAACGAGTTCTGAAGATTTTAACTTTTGCCAATTTATGATTAATGTTTTTTTTTTAATATTACAGGTGAATGAAGTGGCTTCGACTAGAAGATCTTACAAAAATAAGCCTGACGTATTCTGCTACATCTGCGGTGAATACACCATTGTACCTAACAGGAATCAAGTCACAAGTTTCATAAAGTTTCATAAACCTATTTTGGGTGAGAACTGTATAAAAAAATCAACTGATAAAGTCACAAAAATGTAATCAATTTTGTGAGAAGATCAAATTTTTTGAAATCAAATTAGCAAAAAAACCCTGACCTGTAATAAAAATAATTTTAGCAAAAACAAAAACAAAAAAAGTCTCTATTTTAAATGTCTGGGGTTGTCAGAAATTTGTGACGTTAAAATGGGGTCATCAGGCAAAAAAGGTTGGGAACCACTGGATTGAGTGAACATGAATGAATTATTGAAATTTTTGGCTGTTTTGAGAAAATACAATCAATCATTTTGTTTGTAGTTACAGATCCTGCATTATGGGTCGGTTCGATCTTTGATTACACTGGTCAACAACAAATTTATTGTTTAAGTTTTTTGAGCTGATTTAGGATAATTTTGTTTTGCTGAATCCAAAAATCATGTTAATTTTGCTCAATCAGGTCAACTTTCTGAACTATGCTACATATTGGCTTTTTAACATTTTTGCTTACATTTATGGGTATTTTCACATCATATGATACAAAATTCTTTCATATTTCTTGCAATAAACGAGTTCTGAAGATTTTACTTTTGCCAATTTATGATTAATGTTTTTTTAATATTACAGGTGAATGAAATGGCTTCGACTAGAAGATCTTGCAAAAATAAGCCTGACGTATTCTGCTACATCTGCGGTGAATACACCATTGTACCTAACAGGAATCAAGTCACAAGTTTCATAAAGTTTCATAAACCTATTTTGGGTGAGAACTGCATAAAAAAATCAACTGATAGAGTCACAAAAATGTAATCAATTTTGTGAGAAGATCAAATTTTTCAAAATCAAATTAGCAAAAAAAACCTGACCTGATTGAAAAAAACAGATGTCATTTTTGGATTTAGCGGTGCAAAATGGTCCTAATTCAGTTGAAAAAACCTAGACAACTTTCATTCATTCATTTTCTGAACCCGCTTTATCCTCACTAGGGTCTCGGGGGTCGCTTGGAGCCTATCCCAGCTACATAGGGGCGAAGGCGGGGTACACCCTGGACAAGTTGCCATTTCATCGCAGGGCTGAACATATGCAGTAGAGACAAACAATCACTCTCACATTCACACCTATGGGCAATTTAGATTAACCAATTAACCTATCAGTGCATGTCTTTGGATGGTGGGAGGAAGCCGGAGTACCCGGAGAGAACCCACGCAGACACGGGGAGAACATGCAAACTCCACACAGAAAGGTCCCACCCCCCGTCGACTGGTATTGGAAAGTTTTTTTTTTTTTTGTAAGTTTTTTTTCCTAGACAACTTACAAAAAAAAAAAAAATTGTAACCCAGTGTAATTGTCACATTTTTAACCCCTTAAATGCTGTTTGTAATGTAAACAAACCATTTTTTTGGATGCAAAAAACAAAAAAAGATATTTTTTTTCAATATACTACATAAAAAAGTGGATCACATATTATTGGATTTTTGCAGCCTGGCATATGTCAATGATTAACTCCAACATTAGTTAATTTGCATTATTATTTTTGGCGCTAGATCAAATGTTCAAAAATACTAGCATCTGTCACCAAGTGTGCGTAAAATGCACACCTATAAATCAAACTATTAAATATTATATATTGATTTATTTTTCTGCTCTGATTTGATTTTATTTTCGTAAATAAGGTCAGCCCTAATCATACATATCAAATGGAAGAAATAGGGCATTTTAGGCACACTTGGGAGACAGATGCTAGTCTTGTAATTTTCTTTTGTTTACAATGTGCACATTTTAGTTGGTGGCCAGAATTTTAAAGATCATGGAAAAATGGACAACTTTTGAATTCTAACCTTATTTAAATTGTGAAAGATAATATGACATTTTTTAACATGAAGTGCAAAGTGTGCCTAAAAGGTGCACTTGGATACCGGAGGGTTAAGGGCCTGATTTACTTAAGGTTTGTATGTGTAAAAAGAAAAAGAAAAAAAAATATGGAGATGTATCACCTACCCAGTAATGCCATTTTAGAACTTCTACATCAGGGGTCACCAATCCTGGTCCTCAAGGGCTGGTATCCTGTTTGTTTTAGATGTATTCCTCTTCCAACACACCTGATTTAAACCATAAGCCTATCATCAAGCTCTGCAGAAGCCTGATAACAACTGTCAGGTGTGCAGGAAGAGGGATGTATCTAAAACATGCAGGATACCGGCCCTTGAGGACCAGGATTGGTGACCCCTGTTCCACATTAACTAGGACCTTTTTGAGCACGTATTTTACATTAGAAAAATCACGAGGCACACCACCAAACAAAAATGTCACAAAAAGTCTAATTATTGAAATATAATGCAAATCTACTCTCAATTTACTTCCTCAGTGTGAAACCTGGGCCTGTTTAGTTGAACACCAAGCTGATATTCTTGCAGGAATTGAAGACGAATCTTCCTCAGCAGCTCTGAGTCTCTCTCTCTTTTTTCATCTTTAACCTCCTCAGACCCAGCAATGGGTTTTCTGTCCACAATTGTGGACAAGAGTTTCACAACTTTATACAAAAAAAAAAAAAAAAAAAAAAAAAAAAAAAAGAAAACTGTCCACCACAAAGGACATTCCATAAAAAATTTACAAACTGCATCTGAAAAACCTGTTGCATCATGATGTTTCTAATATAGGCGCTTATTTAATAAAAAACAAAAAAAGATTGTACTTTGCTGACATTTCCGGGGTCTTAGGAGGTTATAGTAGTCATGTTTGAAAAGTTCACCTCGTATAGATAAAGTAGGTTGTGGAGAAATAGAACAGAACTGAAATAGCTTTGTTTTCAAGAATGGGGGGACTCCTTGGGAGCAGTCATCGGACAGTCTCACAGGTGTGTGTGTGTGTGTGTGTGTGTGTGTTCGGGGGGGGGGGGGGGGCACATCGGGGGTGCATGGGCAACATTGTCGCGAGGGCGTTTAGAACAAGAAAGCTGAGAGGGGTACGTCAGTGACCCCTTGAATGGACCCCCGGCTTATGGTTTGAGGTCCGTCATATGATAGTATGGGAGGCATATCCTCATTGCCCTAACCAAACACCCGGGGTTCATGGGTAATCCATGCATCACTAGTAGGGGGGTGGGGCTTTATCAACAGAACGCACCACATTAAGGCCGGTTCACTTTCACTTTTGTTTTGCAAAGAGAAACAGGAGACTTTTGTTGTAGAGTGGATCGTTGGTGCATGCAGTCGTACGTATCTATACCACGCTGCTCGCTTAGAGTACCAATCAGGTGAAATTGGATTATTTTCCACGGCGCACCTGATGATTTTTCACGGCACAGCGGTTGGGAAACACTGAACTAGGGGATGATTTAGGAGGAGTCATGCAATTCCTTCTATGACTAAACTCGCAACGTTACATTTCCTTGCGTCTGGATCATTCCACCGCACTGATACCATTAATGCTGGCGAGCAAGTTTTCCAGTGTACTATCTCCATGACGACTACCGGTAGCACAAAATTCTCATTTAAATCGAGCTGTCTACAACACTTTGCACCTGTTGTCATTCGTGCAGGCAATCTTAGTTGATCACCTGTGACAAGCAAATCAATAGAACGCAAATTTTTTTTAGTGTGAGCAAGCAAATTTGCACCAGTTATTTGCAATCTGAGTAAATCAGACACTGTCCCTGAATCTTTACTAGATGCACTGATGATAAAGTTAAATGCTATATATTTTCGGATCCAGATGCTTGTTACCGCCACCAAGGAGGTTATGTTTTTGCCGACATTGGTTTGTCTGTCTGTCTGTCCATGTGCAAGATAACTCAACAAGTTATGGACAGATTTGGAAGAAAATTTCAGGAAATGTTGATACTGGCACAAGGAATAAATGATTAAATTTTGGTGGTGATCGGGGGGGGTGGGGGCACTGATACTGCCTTGGTGGAGGTCTGCGCTCACAGAGTGCTTTTCTAGTTACTAAATGTTTTGTGCCTTTGCAGATACACTGTGATCTGTAAGTTGTAATGCTTATACAGGGTGGGGAAGCAAAATTTACAATATTGTGAGGCAGGGATTGAAAGACAGTGTATGACCAATTAGTTTATTGAAAGTCATGAGAATTTATTTGCCACAAGAAAATTTACCTAATAGAAAATGTTTTTATTCTATGTGTCCTCCTTCTTTCTCAATAACTGCCTTCACACGCTTCCTGAAACTTGCGCAAGTGTTCCGCAAATATTCGGGTGACAACTTCTCCCATTCTTCTTTAATAGTATCTTCCAGACTTTCTCGTAATAGTTTTGCTCATAGTCATTCTCTTCTTTCCATTATAAACAGTCTTTATGGACACTCCAACTATTTTTGAAATCTCCTTTGGTGTGACAAGTGCATTCAGCAAATCACACACTCTTTGACGTTTGCTTTCCTGATTACTCATATGGGCAAAAGTTTCTGAAAAGGTATGGATAATAGTGTTAGGTATGATTATGACATCAATATATGTTTGGTTTCAAAACAATTGACGTAGTGCCTGCTGAGAAAAAATAACTAAATGTTCATTGTAAATTTTGCTTCCCCACCCTGTATGTAAATGATAAGCTGAGGCATGTTGAGCCGAATTATGTAATAAATTCCCATTATGTAATAAAAGTTCAAAATGTAATAAGAATGTCACGTCATCTTGTAATAAAGCCACATTATGTAATAAACTGACACATTTTGTAATAAATTACCTCAATGCGTTATGTAGTAAATTTTTTCGCATTATGTAGTAAGTTATTACAATTTGAGAAATTTATTACAAAATACACTTGACACATTTTTATTTTCAGGAAAATAGACTGGCGCTTATCTCTGTGACATAAATTGATAAAACACACAATAAATGTTTGCTGTTCAATCTGAGGGTGTCAACGAACATTTTTTCCAAGATCATAAGACACTGTATCAGACACAACTGACACGGCAATATGATAACAATGTGCTAAATTAATCTTTAAACTGTGTGGTTAAAGTTCTGATTCCATTACCTGTAGCTCCTGTGACTAATTTCTTCTAAATTGCTCTGAAATTATATTAATTTGAATTGTTATTACATAACAAACCATGTTATTACATTTTTTTTAAATAAAAATGTGTCAAGTGCATTTTGCAATAAATTTCTCAAATTGTAATAACTTACTACATAATGTGAAAAAATTTACTATATAATGTATTGACGTAGTTTATTACAAAATGCGTCAACTTATTACATAATGCGGCTTTATTACACGATGACGTGACATTCTTATTACATTTTTAACTTTTATTACATAATGGGAATTTATTACATAATGCGGCTCAACAAGGCAGAATACCGCTTGTATTTTTCTGAAGAAATTTCTGGTTCATGATTATTTAGATTATTCACATTTTTTTGTGATGGTATAGTTTGTCCGTTCAAACATTTTCATACTGTAATGTGTTTTTTTTTTTTTTTTTTTTTTGCACTAAAACAAAGACAAATCGGCAGTTGTCATCATAGGTTATTGTACTGTTATTTACTACTTGACATCAAATTTGGACTTTATGTGGTCCTGAACTTAAAAGAGTTTAACCTGTTTAAAGCTGACCATATTTTCAGGGGAAAAATGCCTAAAAAGACATACCCAAAGTAAATGAACAATAATAAGGTTCATATGGATGTTCTTGGTGTCTATGGACATTTACAGACCTCACAGAATCTATTCCCATTGTCTAAAATATTGTATCTATTACTATGCCTGAGTAAACTGTAACAAACTAAAAGAGAAATTAGAATTTTTTATCCTCGCCTGTTTTTTTTTTGGCTGGATTGACGATGATATGCATAAATTAATTGTTTGTGTCGGAGATTTTTAATAGCGTATATTTCACCCCACAAAAATTAAAAATCATGTTTGAACATTAAAGTTTGCACTAAAGTACACTTTTGATGTACTTTTATTAACATTAGGGTCTAAACTTTGAGCAAAAGTTGAAAAAAACATCCATTGTCCTGATTTATTCTATTTTTATAGTAGATGAATATTAATATAATTTTTTTAGCCCTATCCATATGTGCAGAATGACTGTTAAATATTCCATGTGGTTGAAAGTGGCTTTTAAGTGTAGAGTTTGACGTTGTAAAAATCATTGTGGGCGGCCACGGCTGGGTCGTCCAGTGACCAAAGGGTTGGTGGTTCGAATCCCGCTCTGTCCTAGTCGTGTGCTGTTGTGCCCTCCTTCACCCTCCTTGCCTCTAGTGTCACTCACACTGGTGTATGAACGCATATGAATGTTTGGTGATGGTCATACGGGCTGTTTGGCATGAATTTGTGTCTAATTGTGGTGAATTTGTGTGGCTACAAATGCACCACCAGAGTGTGAATGAATAATGGATCAATAATATAAAGTGCTTTGGGTGCCTTGAAAAGCGCTATAGAAATCTAATCCATTATTATTATTATTATTATTATTATTATTATTATTATTATTACAAATAATCCATTGAAGAAACACATCAAAGATCTAAATTTTTTGCAAAAAATACTCAAATTTTCTTTTTCAGAAACCCAAAGAAGCAAATATGTGTGTTTAGAGGGATGTGAAGATGGAAACGCTTTCATGCTTTTTCAGATTAAAGTAGAAAAAATAAAATAGATCAAGCTTCTGTGCTTTGACACTGAAGTGTTTGTGCAGAATTTGGCAAATTATTACCTACGGGTGAAACACTTGTACTTGAACTCTAGACAATTCTAGAGAGTGACTTGTTGAGAAGTTTTTAAGTGAATCCCCTTCTTTGACTTCTTCTGAGGTAGAGTCTGCAGAATAGAGTAAAAACACACTGCTATGGTTGGTGAGAACTGGAGATGAAGTGAAGAGTAGAAGTGAGTGTTCTCCTTTGACAAGTATGATATTTTTCATTTCGGGAAATTTGGACAAGAAAGCTAATGTATTTTCTGCAGCTGGAAGCTATGGTTAGACCCATCTGACCAGCTTTTACCACATTCAAACATTGGAAAACATCAAGGCCGTAAGTGTGCAAGTACACTAGAATATGTGTACTACATTTACCGTAAATTCCGGACTGTAGACCACACCTGAATATAAGCAGCAGACCCTAATTTTAGAAAGAAAATCAATTTTGTACACGTATAAGCCGTGCCGGTTTATAAGCCATTAATAAGGTTAGTAAGTCATTATTTATAGGCAAAGTGTAATATTTTTTTCACATCTTCCAAGAAAAATATACAGAGTCATTATTTTATGTAGGTTTTTATACTGTTATTATTTGACTGTAAATCATATTGCTCTGGATGTGGAACCTGAACTAAAATGACTTCCACAGCCTTGACTGTGGAATTTTTGCACTTTGCAAATTCATCCCACGGGCCGGATTGGAACTTTTGGAGGGCTAAATTTGACCCCCGGGCCGCATGTTTGAGACCCCTGTTCAAGAGGGAACATCTTCTAGTTACTGAATTTAACAAGTGACTGAGATAATGTAACCCTAACCCTAAGTAATCTAAGTAACTGCTGGACAGGTGAACAGGCCTCACAGACACTGTCCCTCTGTTTGTCTTTTATTTTTTTTTTTTAACTGTTACTGTCACTGAAAATCTGTGTGACACTTGTGTTATCCAATCACTAATCAAATTCTGTTTATGCTTATTTTTCTTCCATTATCTTTCTCATTATGTTTTGACTTTGGGGCAATTTTTTTTTTCTTCTCTAGTTACGACGCAGTCTTTTGCTTTCATCCCCCTCCTACTCCAATCATCAGCATTGAGTTTGAGTTGTTTGGCAAAGATTTGTCGTTATCTGGATTGTCTGTAGTAATTTAGCGCTGGAAAATAAGCGCCTTTTTTTCATGTGGGGAAAAAAAAAAAAAGAGGGATTTGAATTGAATAACAATGGAGTAAAAAAATAGAAAAGGTTAAGAATAGAAGATACTATCAGTGAAAAATGAAAGGAACAAAATGAGATAAGAAATTGAAAAGCTTTCCTCAAGGGTTGTGATCCAGTTTGAGACAAAGAGGGGCTTTCCTCATCTCTCTCAACGACGCTCTTTTTCCCCTCAATCCAATTCTTTTTTTCACTTAGCAATTAGACTATTGTCTCCATCAATATGCTGTGACACCGAGAAGGGAGGGAAAAAAAAAAATCTAAGTGTCCCAGTGGCTCAGTGATACTCTTTCTGTGTTGGACTTGGGGCCATTGGGTGATACGATTCCAGTTATCAGGATGCAATCAATACACAGGCCTTTGACTCAGAACGCCCACTGTTCTCTTTGTGCGCCGTTGGAAAACATTTACAAAGTAAGTGTTGTTTAAAGGCCGCCTCGGGTTAACGCATCACCTTGAGCTTAGGGAAAATCAAACATGCCCTTTAGAAGACTATGTCATTAATCGTCGGTTAAGGTTGTTAGTAAAACAAATAAAACTCTGCCAGTCATACGTGACAGTCTCATTTATAGTGGAATTTATAATAACGTGTTACCTCGCAACCCGTACACATAGGCATTTAGATTAAAACTGTCTAGGGCAGGTGTGTCAGACTCATTTTAGTTCAGGGGCCACATTCAGCCCAAATTGATCTCAAGTGGGCCAGACCAGTAAAACAATAGCATAATAACCTGAAAAATAATGACGACTCCAAATTTTTCTCTTTGTTTTAGCGCAATCAAAATTAAATTATAAAAAATATGTACATTTGCAAACTATCCAAACAAAAACTAGAAGCACTCGGAGAGCGCAGACCTCCGCCAAGGCTGATCAGTGCCCCCCCCCCCGTGGGCCCCCCCACCCCCGATCACCCCCAAAAGTTAATCATTTCTTCCTTATCCCATTTCCAACAAACCCTGAAAATTTCATCAAAATCTGTCCATAACTTTTTGAGTTATGTTGCACACTAACGGACAGACAAACAAACAAACAGACAAACAAACAAACAAACCCTGGCAAAAACATAACCTCCTTGGCGGAGGTAATAGCAGGAAGAATAATTAATAATTATAATTTCACTTTCAAAATTTCAGTTTTTTTTTTTGCATTTTATTGTTAAAGGATAGTTTGTAAATGTTAATATTTTCATAATTTAATGTAAGTTTTTCCACTAAAACAAAGAAAAAAATTTAAGGTTGTCCTTACTTATTTATAGATGTAATGTAATACTAGAAAAGCACTCTGAGAGCGCAGACCTCCGCCAAGGCAGATCAGTGCCCCCCCCCCGATCACCACCAAAATTTAATCATTTGTTCCTTGTGCCAGTATCAATATTTCCTGAAATTTTCATCCAAATCTGTCCATAACTTTTTGAAAGATCCGGATCAGTCTTTGCCATTTGATAGAACATCCCATTGTAAATCCCTGAGTCAAATTGCATGAGATTTGCACAATTCCCCCATATTGTGATTTCCACTATAAATATTAGTCCCATATTTATTTGACCTATATTTTAAGATTCCTTGACCATGAAAACATACCATTAGCAACTGGATTCATAATTATATCCTTATTAGTTCAGTAGTTATTCACGAAAATCACATTTCTCGTAATGGCGGTTTTCTTCTGGATCTAGCTCCTTAAGTATTAAAGCTACATGAAATCCGGTGGCATACTCCCGATGCGGAACTGACTGAGCTACACGATGGCGCTTGTCAGAAATTTCTACCTTTAATATTAAAGGCACAGTAGGCCAAAAAGTAAGGGCACCCCCATTTTTTATATAAATTGAGATAAAATCCGCCTTCTGGATCAGATCCGGATCAGCCTTTGAAGTGTGATAGAGGACCCCATTGTCAATTCCTGAGTGAAATTTCATGAGTTTTGGTCAATAATTAAGCGAGATATTGGGAAACGAAAATTTTGGCCCCATTTACCACAATGTTAACGAAAATTTCAAAGTGATCCAGAATCCAGGATTTCTTCTGGATCACCCCCAAAAGTTAATCATTTCTTCCTTATCCCATTTCCAACAAACCCTGAAAATTTCATCAAAATCTGTCCATAACTTTTTGAGTTATGTTGCACACTAACAGACAGACAAACAGACAGACAAACAAACCCTGGCAAAAACATAACCTCCTTGGCGGAGGTAATTATGTTTTTCACATTAAACTAAGAAAATTTGGAGTCATTATTTATAGGTTATTATGGTATTATTTTAATTGAGATCACATTGGTCTGTATGTGGAACCTGAACAAAAACGACTATGAAATCCTTGACTGTTAATATCTTAAGTGTAATTTTTGCTGATTCATCCAGCAGGCCGCATTGGACCCTTTGGAGGGCCGCATTTGGCCCCCGGGCCTCATGTTTGACACCCCTGGTCTAGGGAATGAGTTTGTGTTTCAACAAGTAAATGATGACATTTATTAACCCTTTCATGCATGAATTATGAGAACATTAATCAAGATTTTTTTTTTTTTTTCCTGAGTGTTTTTATTCCTCTTTAGGCATGAAAAAAAAACAAAAAAAACCATGCGATTGAGTTTTTTTTTTTAAATCAACCTGTTTTTCATGGAGTTACAAAAATGTCCACTCAGCTACACCATGAATTTTATTCTTGAAGCAAAGAAACATGTATTTAAAACCCAATATCATAAAGTGATATGAAAACAGTGAAATGAAACCATGTTTAATGCAGCTAATGTTGATGTTTTCTCATATTTTAACATATTCTAATGCTAGTTATTACTCACTTCATGGAGATAATATGCAAAAAAATAAATATTAAAAATGGATTTCCACTCAAGAACCAATCAAGAACAGCAAAGTTACAATAATGGTATGAATTGCAGTTTATGAGATGATGCATAAGCGTCCACTGTGTTGGTTGATATGGAACTAAAACAACAAAACCCATGAATATACAAGATTAAAGCTGTAGAAGAACTGTCCACTGGAGTGAGCACTGTGCATGAAAGGGTTAAAACTGCATTTTAGAGTTGATGGAGGTACACTGTAGAACAGGGGTGTCAAACTCATTTTAGTTCAGTTCCACATTCAGCTAAATTTGATTGGAAATGGGCCGGAGCAGTAAAATAATAACATAATAATATATAAATAATGTCAACTCCAATTTTTTCTCTGTTTTAGAGCGAAAAAAGTAAATTTACACTACGAATAGGTTTACATCTACAAATTATTCTTTCAAAAGATGTGAATAACATGAACAAACTGAAAAAATAAGTGTAATTTTAACAATATTCTGCCTCAGTTTATCATTTACACATGTACGTTATAACTTACAGATAACAGTAGATCTACAAAACTATACAAAACATTTAATAACAGGCAGAATATTGTTAAAATTGTACTTGCTTCTATTAAGACATTTCATTTTTATTTGCATTTTTTGCTAAATTATACTTTGTTTTAGTGTAAATATATGAAAATATTTACATTTACAAAGAGAAACAATTGGAGTTGTCATTATTTATATATTATTAGGATAGTATTTTACTGAATCCTGCCCACTTTAGATTGAATTAGTCTGAATGTAGAACCTGAACTAAAAGGATTGTTCATATCTTGGTAGAATTTTTGCATTTTACGCCCCCCCGGGCCGCATGTTTGGCACCAAATCTGAAATCTGGAAATTTGGACGAATATCCACCAATCTCGGGCTTCCCTAATCTGAATGACAAATGAATAACGGATGACCACTCGGGCTAGGGGTTAGGTCATTCATTATTCCATGCCATTTGTCATTTGGATTACAGAGGCCCACCAATCCCCCACCTACCGACATCCATAAAAAAATATTCTAAAAATTATCAAATGCGGAACTGGGGGGAATTTTTCAAAAAAAACCCCAAAAAACAATAAAATAAAAATAAATAAATAAATAAAGACCATTTAGTTGTTTTTTCTCAGCAGGCGCTACGTCAATTGTTTTGAAACCAAACATATATTGATGTCATAATCATACCTAACACTATTATCCATACCTTTTCAGAAACTTTTGCCCATATGAGTAATCAGGAAAGCAAACGTCAAAGAGTGTGTGATTTGCTGAATGCACTCGTCACACCAAAGGAGATTTCAAAAATAGTTGGAGTGTCCATAAAGACTGTTTATAATGTAAAGAAGAGAATGACTATGAGCAAAACTATTACGAGAAAGTCTGGAAGATACTATTTATAGAAGAATGGGAGAAGTTGTCACCCCAATATTTGAGGAACACTTGCGCAAGTTTCAGGAAGCGTGTGAAGGCAGTTATTGAGAAAGAAGGAGGACACATAGAATAAAAACATTTTCTATTATGTACATTTTCTTGTGGCAAATAAATTCTCCTGACTTTCAATAAACTAATTGGTCATACACTGTCTTTCAATCCCTGCCTCAAAATATTGTAAATTTTGCTTCCCCACCCTGTATATCTGTACATCCCTAGTATTTTTCATCAGGAAATATAACGATTATATAGATTTGTGGTTTGTTAAACATTGTATTTCTGCAGGCAGAGATGTCTCCCAAAATCTGGAAAAACAGTGTACTGGGTGACATCCATCCAAGGTATTTTGTTTCAATGCATGGGATATAAATAGGTGCTTCTATGAAACTGGATTCATTTTGGTACTTGGCACTTTTCCAGCTTTTTAGACCCAATAATAAAAGAGAAATTTAGACATATTTCCCCCCAGGATGTACCTAATGATGACCTCAGATAAATACAAAAAAAAAAAAAATTATACTCTTGCTGTGAGCCATCCCAAAATTAATGAATTTTTAATAAAATACTGGGGCTAAAAATAGGACCAAAATCGGGGCATGAAAAACTACCTAGGTGTCAGTGAATTTTATTTTGAAAACATTACTTGAAATGGTCTTATATAGCGCTATAAATAAAGACACTATGTTAAATTTGATGATCTTAGTGGTTTTTCTAATCCAGACATGCCGGTTTTTCATGAATTAGCAGTCTGATTCCAAGTTTTGTACGTAACCCATCGTGTCCACTTGCGTTACATGCAGAACCTGCCCAGTTAAACGCACATAAATTGTGAATGATTTTGCAACAGCGGTCATTTTTGTGAAACACTCTGCCTTGAATAATTAGTTCAATTCCCAAAATGTACCTGTGTGAGAATAAAGAGATATTAAAAAAAAAAAAAAAAAATAGTAGTGAATAATTTTCATGTCCTTTTGACTATGTTACATGCAGATTTTTGTATTAAATATAATGTAAAATAATATAAAAATGTGTTCTATCTGAAAAATAGTTTCTCTTTTATCTCAGTAAGTATTTATTTTAAAAATAGACCCAAAGTGCTTCCAAACTTGCTACATAACATTCGTCTACATTGGGTTTGAATTTTTAGCCCCCATGTCCTGTTTTTAGGATCAGTTTCACAGAGGCACCCACATACATTAAAAAAAAAGAAAGGAAAAAAAAAGAAGAATGAAATCATGTTTTTTTTTTTGGGCTGCGCAAGTTAACGCGTTATTACCGTGTTAACGCATTTATTAAATAACACCGACAATTTTTTTTCATCTGATGTTAACGCCGTTTTATTATTGTTCTGCCTTTCAAGCAAGTCTTAGTTGATTTATACATACGGACTCTTATTTTGAAACTCATGCTTTTATTTTGGCGGTCCACACGCCGGTGCTGTGTGTACGTGCCGGCTGAGTGGAGAAAAGAGCGAACTTTACGAGTAAGGCTGAATCAAACTGTGTGTAACTCCTGCAGTTCATCGCCTGTATGTATCAATCATTCTGTTGTTCGCTAAATAATTTCACATGCAAACGTACCATTAGAAACATGTTTATGACGTTATTTTGGATGTGTTTTTTACAATGTGTTATTAACATGTTTAAGCTAATTCGTTTATGCTAACAGTCGCAGATGGGTCGCTAATTCTTTATGCAGGCTCATGTTCAGCTTATGTGAATTCATTGGTTGTGTTTAGGTCTAATATGTCAGCCTTTGAACGAACCTTTGCTCATTTACGATGTGAATGCTGTATTAGCAGTCATTTTATCTCGATGCTAACTTGAATGGGAAAATCCATAGACACGCTAACGATTAGCATTTACAGCTTAATTTAAGATTTACAACGTCTTTTTATCCAGCAACAAAGGTTCACATCAGAGATATTTGATACTATTCATTCTTACAACTGAACATAAAATACTGACAGGCAAACGTTTTTCGGGCCATACAAACAGAGTGAAAGAAACGTGTCTGTTAGTTCGTTCTTATGTCTGAACTGACTACAGTAACACTGAAAGGACAAAACATACGTTAGTGCAACTTATTCCGACCACTTCAGGGCCCCTTTTGTTGCTTTTAACAACTGAACATCACATATTATTGGGCTTATTAGTATTAGTACTTATTAAGGCGGCCATACACTGTGCGATTATTTCGATCGTTGCACGCAGCTCCATCTCAAACTGTGCGAATCAGTCGTACAGTCAGGCTCACGATTCCTGTTCTCACACTGTACGGACCGATGCTCGTATGCGACCTGACTGCTCACACTGTAGGACCATACACCACAGGACGCACGACACGTTTGAGTGTTGTATCCGGAAATACAACGTTAAAATACCAAGGAATCCGTAAAAGTGCATAGATGATTGTGTATTGGCGTGAGTCACGAAATGGTAGTGCTAAACAAAAACCAACGAGCTGCTTTGGTAATATGTGACATTATCTGTGAGGAATCAAAAAAGAAGAAAAGACAACGATGTGTTCGGTGCAGGCATTGGTTGGCCACATGTGGACAGTATAGGCTGTCAATCCTACAGCAAAGAGAAGAAGAGGTAAGCTGCAACAGCTAAACTGCACTAGGACAATAGCCAGCTACTGTTAGCTTTTGTACGCTACTGTACGTGTCTGTGTTCGCGCATGCGCAGTGTGAGAATTTGAGGCACGTTGGTTCGTGGCACTGCTTTGACAGTACGATACACTCACGAGGAGCGAGCAGGATTTCAAACAGCTCCGTTTTCCTTGCGAACACACGATTGCTGGTCGTGAGGTGGTCGTGAGGTGCTAATCGCTTCTCTTTACCCCATGTACACTGCACGAAGCACGACACACGATTAGAGGCACATCTGGCCCGATCCCAGAAATAGTCGCACGAGTGAGAAATCGTCTCTAAACTCGCACAGTGTAAGGCCGCCTTTAGTGGGCTTAAGACTCCTGTCAATCACTCTCGACTGTAAATACACTGGTGTGGACATAAACATGTGTAAAAGTAGTGTTTTTTTACATGGACATTTTCATTTTAAATGTCTTCAGATGGTGGGGTTGAGAAGGACACACTTGTTTGGAAGAAGTGACATGTGCAATTATTTTTATCACCGGAGTACTTCCACTGTGAAATATCACTGAAAGGCAATACACACTGTTGATGCCCCCCCCCCCCCCCCCACACACACACACACACAAAACTATGTGATTAATCGCGATTAATCGCAGAAATCCACGTGGTTAAAAAATTTAATCGCTGCCCAGCACTATATATTTTTTTTTTTTTTTAATCCAGCCACCATTTCTTGTTCCGGTTTGCATCAAATGTTTACGTTTGCGCTTCCTCTTGGCTTTAACACTGTACAACATGTTCTTGATGGCAGCGACTGCCTTTTACCAAAAGCATTATACACAACAGGCTTGAAAAAAAAAAACAAACAAAAAAAAAAAACATGTATCTGTGACTTTAAAGTCCTCATCCCTGGTCTCCACATTTTCTTAGCTTTTCACAGAGCAGGCAGAATATTGACTCTATCACATTATTCATGAGCCTCAAAGCAATGCACATAAAAACCTAGATAGCAAAGCCCATACACTATGCAGAAATGTAAAGTAGCGATTCATTTTGTTTAGAGGGCAAATTCTCATCCTTTTTCCCTTTCCTCTCTGCTTATGTCACTCTCCCTTTTTTTTTTTTTTCTTTCATTACCATCCTCCTTCCTATCTGCATGAGAATTGCATATCAGTGGCTCACAGAGGCAAGCGGCGTAGTTTCCTATGAGGCCCACAGCACATTCAGATAGCCTGCTGAAAGTCATTTTAACGTGTCATTCGCATATCCTGTATTCACAGGGTCGATGAGAGAATGTGAAGGAAAGAGAGTATGATTGAAGGCTCCGTGGAGAAAAGAAAAAAGAGAATAAAAGATGGGAAATATGTGTTGAGATGAAGACAAAGAGAGACTGAAAATATACCTCTGACCCATGCAGACAAAAATATAGCCCATTTTTCCATCCCATTTAACCCATAAAGACCCACAGCTACTTTTGTCACCATTCCCAAGTGAATTTTTATTTCTATTTAACCTTTCTTAAGTGATTTATCACCATTTATTATAATATTATCCTCTGTATTTTGGTGCTTTTCTGTGAAAATCTAATATTTTCCTCTATTTAATTCACTGATCATTTAGATGTTTATAAAAGCTCAGATTAAAGTTGAAGGTTATTCTATGAAAAACTGAGAAAACTGAAGAAAAAATGACTTTTTCAACAAAATCTATCATTAACTGAACATAAACCTAGTGTGTCCATCTACTGTCATTGATCCAACTCTATGGGTTTTACCGGTGAATCAGTGTTGTAGAAGATGACTTTTTTTCCCCAGTTAAAACCATGTTTCGTTTTGTTTTTTTTTATATTTCATTCACTGATCATTCATTCATTCATTATCTGAACCCTTTTTTATCTCACTAGGGCAGGGGTGTCAAACTCATTTTAATTCACGGGCCAGATTCAGCTAAATTAGATCTGAAGTGGGCCGAACCAGTCAAATAATAACATAATAACCTATAAATAATGACAACTCCAAACATTTGTCTTTGTTGTAGTGCAAAAAAAACCCATTAAATTATGAAAATACCTACTTTTATAAACTATCCAAATAAAAAAGATGTGAGTAACCTGAAAAAAACAAAATTTCTTAAGAAAAATAAGAGCAATTTTAACAATATTCTGCCTCAACTTATCATTTCTACATGTGCATTATGGAACGGATCTACAAAGACACTAAACATTTAATAACAGGCAGAGAATAGTTAAAATTGTGCTTAATTTTCTTTAGACATTTTAGGTTGTTCATATTTGTTCAGGTTATTCACATTTTATCGTTTGCACGATAATTTGTAAATGTAAATATTTTCATAATTTAAAGTTATTTTTTGCACTAAAACAAAGACAAAAATTGGAAGTTGTCAATTCAATATTTTTTACTTAATTCAAGATTTTTTGCTGAATTTAAGATTATTTTTGCTTAATTCAAGATTTGTTTTTACTGAATTGAAGATTTTTTTTTTTGCTTAATTCAACGATTTTTTCCTTAATTCAAGCTAATTTTTTTTCTTTTTTTTTTGCTTAATTCAAGATTTTTTTTTTTTTTTACTTAATTGAAGATTTTTTTTTTTTTTTTTTTGCTTAATTCAACATTTTTTCCTTAATTCAAGCTAATTTTTTTTAATTTTTATTTTCATTTTTTTGCTTAATTCAATTCAAGACTGGAATTTTGGCACTTTGTAAATTCATCCCTGGGGCCAGAACCTTTGGCGGGCCGCATTTGGCCCCCGGGCCGCATGTTTGACACATGTGCACTAGGGTCATGGGGGTCACTGGAGCCCAATATAAGCTCAGAGTAAATTGAATGATTATTATATCAAAACCATGAAAACTGAAGAAAAAAGTGACTTTTTCAGCAAAATATACTGAACTGAACATAAACTAAGTGTCTCCATCCACTGCCATTGATCCAACTCTATAGGTTTTACTGGCGAATCAATGTTGTAGAAGATGACGATGTTTCCACGGTAACTACGGAACCTCTGAACATCCAAATGGGTCATATCTGATGACCATGAAAAGATGAGAAGCTGTATTTTACAGCAATTATTTACGTGGGTTGATAGAATTAGTGCAGGGGTGTCAAACTCATGTTAGTTAAGGGGCCACATTCAACCCAATATGATCTCAAATGGGTCAGATCAGTAAAACAATAAGTTAAAAAAAAAGCAAAAATGATTTTAAGGAAAATGTTTACAAGGTTTCTTTAAAATTTTGTTTCCTTAAAATGTCCTTAATTATTTACAAAGTTTCCCTAAAATTGTGAACAAGCTGACATTTCTTAAGAAAAATAAGAGCAATTTTAAGAATATTATGCTGTAGTTTATCATATACACATGTGCATTACAACTGACAGATCACAATAAATCTACAAATACATAAAATATTTAATAACAGGAAGAATATTGTTAAAATTGCACTTACTTCTTTTAAGATGCGTCATGTTGTTCGTATTTGTTCAGGTTTTTCATATTTTTTGTGAAAGGACAGCTTGTAAATGCAAACATTTTCATATAGGCTAATTTTACTTCTTTTATTATAATTTTTTTTTTTACACAAAAACAAACTCAAAAATTGGTAGTTCTCATTATTTATACATTATTATGACAGTATTTTACTGTTCTGACACTCGAGATAGAATTAGTCTGTAAGTGGAACCTGAGCTAAAATGATTTTGACACCATTGATTGTTAATATGTTTCATTCATTCATTCATTTGTTTTGAGCTGAAGAAAAGAGTGGAACATACCAACATGGTAAACGACAAGCGCATGCAAACAAAGGTACAAAAAAGCCAAGGGTGGAACTTTAATAGGCATTTCTTCAATGTACATTTTGCATTTTATTGCATTGGACCCCTTGGTGGGCCGATTTTGGCCCTCAGGCCGCATGTTTGACACCTGTAGATTAATGGATCAACAGGTATTAAACATTTTAGATCAGTCGATGATTTTGGTTGACAATATCAGCGCAAAACTTTACCGATATTTACTAAATGTTGAAAAAACAGAAGTGCGTAACGTCGTTTTTTCCATTAAATCACAAATGCGATGATTTATTTATTTATTATCACGGATGACACGAGAAGTCATTCGATAAACATGTCGACGACCGTAAATATGGTGTTGATTTACAGATATATTCATTATCATTATATATTAACCTTCTATCTCGTACTAAATTTTAAAAAAATAGGACCAATGGCCCTGTAGCTTACTGGCCAAATTAAAAGCTTTGGGAAATGTATCCAAATGCCATTTATTATCACCCAGTTCTGTGTATTTATTATATTACAGAAATAGTCCATGTTTTGGTCATATTCCAATCAGATCTGTAAAAAATTCAAATTCCAACTTGATGTCATTGATACTGATTTATTGGATCAATCCGCTTCCCATCTCTTATAATGGGAAAAATTTTCAAAGTCTCACTAAATCCAGAATGAGATCCAGATTGAAATAATGTCAATACCTTGTGTTGACATCATCATACAGAAGCTGTATAGCAAGTTTGAAGTCAATCAGAACTGTAGTTTCGGAGAAAAAGACAATTGAAATTTTTTCCTCATAAGAGCCCATGCTAAATTTTCTGTAAGTTCCTGGATCCAGATGAAGATCCTGATCAGCATGTGGACATTATGTTTTGGTCATGTCCCCATCAGGGCTGGACTGTAGATATTTACACTGGATATCATTTATATTTACTGAGTTATTGCATCGATCCACTTCCTATCTCTTATTATGGGGAAATTTTTCAAAGTCGCACCAAATCCAGAATCAGATCCAGATCCAAATAATTTCACTAACTTTTGTTGACATCATCATAAAGAAGCCGTATACCAAGTTTGAAGTCAATCGAAATTATAGTTTCAGAGAAGAAGACAATTGAAATTTTTGTAACAGACAACGACGACAACGGACGACAGACGACAGACAACAACGGACGCCGCATGACAACAAGAGCTTACGGCCTGTCGGCTGGTAAGCTAAAAATGATTGGGTTTCCTGGTGTGTCCACACATACCGCGACATGTTTCGTCTTCTTCTTCGCTTGTTGTAACGTCCATCAATATCCGTTTTTAGCTTACCAGCCGATAGACTGCAAGCTATTGTCGTCATGCGGCTTCCGGCGTCATTGTCTGTCATCGTCTGTCATCGTCGTCTGTCATCCGTCACAAAAATTTCAGTCGTCTTCTCCAAAATTACAATTCCGATTGACTTCAAACTTGCTATACAGCTTCTTTGTGATGATGTCAACAAAAGTTAGTGAAATTATTTGGATCCGGCCCTGATTCTGGATTTAGTGCGAATTTGAAAAATTTCCCCATTATAAGAGATAGGAAGTGCTGGTAAGCTACAGGGCCATTGGTCCTATTTTTTTTAATTCCCCTGACTGTAATTGCAAAAACACATCTTTCCATTGTAGTTTTGCGTGATATACCATTTGCACTACGTCTGAAAAGCCACCTCTTGCCAGCGCACAAACTTTTAATCGAAAAATGAGACTTTTGGGAAAATTGTCGTTTTTTCCATAAGGTAAATTTTTATGTGCAAGTTATATTTGCACAATTTGAGAGTCAATGGAAAAACGACTACTAACTGTTTGGGTCTTTATAAACCTGACAGAAATGCTACACAAACCACAAACTGTCATGTTTGTGATGAGAGGCAGATTTTTTTTTTTTTTTCTGTATTTTATGCATGATAGATTTTACAGATTATATCCAGTTGGACACATTAAACATACAGTACATTTTTACATACCTGATTTCACAGTTGGATGACACAGCAAGACCCTCATGAAACTGCATTGCCATTACAGCAAAATGTCTTAATGGGAAGACACATCAAGAATCAAGAATAGCCCAGTCTTGAGGCTCCCTCCAATGATTACCCTGTGTGAGCTGTTGCAAATGACGTACTTTAAATGGCACAACATGCAGAATCCTTGTTGTGCAGCTGTTTGGGTTTTATTATGTGTTTTATGTCCATATTTGTGATGAGCCCTGCTATCACACAATATTATACCGAACTACAAAGGCTGGGAGACCCTTTCTACATGATTTATTCAGTGTTTTAATCAGAAAAATCAAATAAAATCAAAGGTCAGGTTAATCATACTGAGCTTATTTGATAGATGGAAAATAAAAATGCCTAAAAAAAAAAATTCATAAAACCTGAGATCAACAAAAGAGAAATATGCAATGCTTGGTCTAACAAAACAAATTAGTGTTTTTAATGCTTTGATAATGTTTAACACTAATGCTTTGAGATGACGCTGCAAATGTACCAGTGAAGTCAACAGCTAAACAGCCCCAGAGCGTGATGCTACTCCCACTCTGGGGCTCCGATAAAGAGGGGGGGGGGGGGGGCTGATGAATTCATGGAGCCCAGTATTTGTGGGGGGCCCATAGAGCAGCGGAGGGGGCTCCAGTGGATGCAGAAGTGGTGAAAATTTCGTGTAAGATCCGCTGTAGAAGAGAGGCGAACGTTGAAAGCGTGTTAAGTTTCGTGTTCGTTTTGATGGTATCATAAGTGACATTGTTTATGGACCGCACCCCCACATACATACAAACGTAGATATTTGGTGGTCGGATCTGCTAAAGGTTTGCATGTATTAAAATGTGCAAACTCATTGCACGCGCAAAAAAAAAGAGTACAAACTGATTTACTAACAGTACACGCTAAGGGTTGTGTTTTTCAAAGGTGCAAAATAACGTGTCTGCATCCAGTTAGTACATTTGCCATGTTGAATTTGCAATATTTAGACGCAGTTGTGTGTGTGCTGGGAGGAGAAAATGTAAATATATTAATTTAGCACATACAAAGTGATTTATCAAACTCAAAATCAATTTTGCTGATAAAAACTGTATCTATATTTAACATGTCTCTAAAGGAGGTGCAAACAGGTTGGATGAGTAACTGCGCACACATGGAAGTGGTTAGGAGACAAAGAAATGATGAAATGAGATGCAGAGAACGCATTTTTCACCCTCGTGTGAACATTTTAAGAAAAAATAACTGAGATGTATGCCGCCCCCCCCCCCCACACACACACACACACACACACACACACACACCTTATGGGACTCCTTTCCACTCCTGATGATTGTGATTAAAAATACGCACCAACATTAGGCTGCAGTGTGACAAAATTATGTGCATATGACTAGGGATAGGAATCGTTAAGAATTTAACAATTTCGATTCCATTATCGATATTGCTTATCGATCCGATTTCTTATCGATTTTCATTGGGTGAGGGAATAAGATAGTACAAACGGGTGTGTTTGCATTAAATGTCTTTTATATTTCTATCGCTGCACAGAAAATATAACATATACAGTATGTACAAATAATAAGAACAGATGATGCTGGGCTGGTTCGGGGGGGGGGGGGGGGGGGGGGGGGGTGTGCGAACAGTGAAAGTGAAACTAAAGATGCTTTACTAATTCCTCTATTGCCGCATTTCTACTACGTGGAACCGGTTCAACTCGACTCGTCTCCCGTTGTTGTGCACCTCATTTCCTTTCCCTTCTTACCTTCGGAAACTTGTATTTGAGGAGTTACGACATTTGTTGCCCGCACCGGAACCGGCCCGGCGTTCACTCTGCTGCTACATTCACAAACGCCGCTAAGTAGTGTATCAAATACGTGACATTCCTGTAAACGATTCACATGCTGTGGACAAGTGTTTGAGGATATTGGAGGGATTCCACCCTTTTGAAGACATGGAAGCTTTGACAGTGTTCCAAGTAAGTGGACCTGGTGTCGTCTTTTTACACCGTTTCTGCCTCAACGCCATGTTGGCTACGTTCTGACCAAAACAATGCAGTGTACGTGTGATGTCATGACACATGCACAACGAAGGCGGAATCGATAAGCAGAATCGTTAAGCAGGCAGGCAAACGATTCCAAGGAATTGAGCTACTGGGAACCGGTTCTCAATTTCCATCCCTACACATGACAGTCAATCCACCCCCCTCCTGCCCCCACCTTTAAATTGAAAAATATGTGAATGAATGAGTCATGCAATACCTTCTATGACTAAACTCCTCCAACGTTACATTTCCGTGCGTCTGGATCATTTCAGTCGCTGTTCCCATTAGTGCTGTCGTATCCCAGAGCAGTTTTTACAGTGTATTGTCTCCAGTAGTGCATGCAAAACTCTCATTTAAATAGGGCGATCTCCAGGACTTTGCACCTGTTGTAATTTGCACAATCAATCTTAGTAAATCATCCGCAAACCACGGTTCCTCCCCACACACAAAATTCTAGATTGTTCACGCAAATTAGTACACGCAAAATAGGATCTTAGTAGATCCGGCCCTCAGAGTTATTATTTTTACCTCCGCCAAGGAACGGCACAGGTTATGTTTTCATCTTGTCTGTCTGTCTGTTAGCAAGATAACTCAAAAAGTTATGGACAGATTTGGATGAAATTTTCAGGAAATGTTGATACTGACATAAGGAACAAATGATTACATTTTGGTGGCGTTTGCCATGGTGGAGGTCTGCGCTCTCCGAGTGCTTTTCTAGTATCATATGATATTCATACTGCTTGCTTTGTTTACAGAACATACTGTGCATTACGGTCATATTTCACAACCCAATATAAACTTTAATCTTAACTGACCCTTAGGCTTAAATGTAAACATAGCGAAAAGGTCGGCCCTTGGGACAACTGGGATTTAGTTCAATAGCTAACTCTTTGGACTGCAATGCGGAAGACTGTTGTTTGCTTCCTGGTCAAAGCAACAACTTTTTCCGCAGATTTCCAAATAGGATGGCATGGAGCCGAGGGCACCGGTAGGTAAATCCACCATCGGTCATTGCATCATACCTTATGAATTCATTGAAGAACATCTTAAGCCTACTTTGATAAGACCTAGATGGATGTGCTGGATCACATCAAAAAGACTGGAAGCCTTTTGATGAACTGGTAAGGACATCATAAATGTCCGCTCCACTGACAGGCTTGGTGTGTTTTTTTTTTTTTTTATGTTTGTCTGGAGGTTGTTACCAAAAGGAAGAAGAAATTCCTTTTGTTAACAATTACAATAAAAAAGCACAAGCAGGTCCATTACATATTGAACACACACATGCTGTCATTTTATTACACAATGACAATTTGATCACAGAGTATTCCACAAGTATTTTCCTTTAACTGTGGCATGGTTTGATCTTTCTGAAACCCCCTCCCTCTCTGAGGCTTTTCATCTTCGAGACGGCGACGAATTGGGAGAGAACGGGATGAAGGAGAATAAAATCAGTGGAAGAGTAATGCACATCTGTAACAAAGAGAAAACACTGTGAGGATTGTTATAGGCTGTTAAAAGACAACCTCGGCGCCTTTTGTAGCGCTCGGTTTAAACTAGATCCGCAGGGAAAGAGAAGAAGTGGAGGTATAGATAGAGTGCAAAGAAGAAGAAAGATTGACTAGAGGACTTAAAGACCATGAACAGCAAAAAGAACCGTCAGACAAATTGAGGACATTGTTGAATGTGAGAAAATAATGAAGGGAATTGAAACTTTCAAAGAGCGGTGAATGAGGTGGATGACGAATGAATAGAAACAGAGAAAGAAAAGAGGCGAGTACATCTGCTTTGTCTTGAATTTGACAGGATTCTTCTGCCCCAAACTATTTTAAGGTAATCACAGGGGAGGATGAGGTGACGGATGGAAGCCGAGGTAGAGATGAGAGTGTGAGACAAAGATTTTCAGAGGCTTCCTTTTTTTTTCTTTTTTTAAAGTTAGTGTGTGGGCATGTAAGTAGAACCAAGAGACAAGTCAAGACAATTTGATATGTCCAGACAAAAAGCAGAGCATTTTCACCAGGCAAACCCAGACAGAACAAAGGCTCTCAGAAGAACAATGTAACAGCATGAACTGTGTATATTTTTAAGAACAGCAAAATCCATAACCGTGGGAACCCATTTCATATGGGTAGTGCTATGCCAACGGTGACGCAAATTCAATTAGCTGTTTCCACTTGATGAAAATACATCGTTTGACTATTAATGCGATATTACTTGCGTGAGATAGATAAATAAATAATAATAAAAAAAACACAGGCTACATGAAATATAAGACAAATGAGTGACTGAGCACTGACTCACAGAAAAGCCAGATTTAGGCTGCCTACATAGTCTTTTTTTTCATAGTTAATACATTGAATGCAGCTGGGTGACGTGTAAAATGCAATGCATCGCTAGCACAATAGGGGGTAGCTCTGAATCTGGTACAGTCCGGGTGTCAAACCAGGTGATATTCAGGTCGACATGGTGACTGAAGAAGAATGTATCCTGATGTTTATGTTTATGTTTACGCATTTGGCAGACGCTTTTTTCCAAAGCGACTTACAGGGGAAAACCAATTAAATCTCTCAATCAATCAAAATTTTATTTATATAGCGCCAGATCACAAAAAAAAGTTATCTCTTGACATTTTATATATAGAGTTGGTCAAAACCAGACTCTAAGTCAATTTACAGAAACCCAACAGAATCCTCCAGGAGCAAACACTTGTGACTGGTGACAGTGGCGAGGAAAAACTTCCCTTTAACAGCAGAAACCTGGAGCAGACCCAGACTCCTGGAGGATGGACGTCTGCCTTGACCAGTTGGGGTTAAAGAGAGAGAGTAGAGAAGGGGAAAAAGAGAGAGCGATAGCGATAGAGACTGGGGGAGAGGGGGAGTAGGGGGAGACACATGGAGGCGGTTGAGGATAAGTGAGTGGTGATGATGAGGGCAGGGAAGAGGCCGGACCACCGCAGCAGGTCCAGAGATAATCCTGGAAGAATCTGTGGTTATCCTGGGAAAAACCTTATTAGAATATTTAAAATGGGATGTTTGAAAGTGCTAGGACAGGAGGTGCTCTCGGAAGAGCTGGGTCTTCAGGAGCTTCTTGAAGATAGGCAGGGATGACTCTGTTCTTGTAGCACTTGGTAGAGCGTTCCACCAACGTGGAACGACCCATGAAAAGAGCCTGGATTGTCTTGTACAAGGTCTGGGGACCACCAGACTACGTTCCCCAGACGAGCGTAGTGGTCGTGGGGCGACATAAGCTTTTATTAGTGCACCTAGGTAGGTAGGAGCAGACCCACTGAGAATTTTGTAGGCTAGGATTAAAGATTTGAATTTGATGCGGGCAGCTATGGGTAGCCAGTGTAACTCAATGAGTAAGGGGGTGACATGTGCCCTTTTAGGCTGATTGAAGACCAGACGCGCTGCTGCATTCTGGACCATCTGGACCATGTTTAATGCACCGGACATTTTAAGGGAAGGAATACCGTGGTAAGTCACCCAATTCATGGGAGAATAATCACATTCACAGCCATCGGTAACGTTGGACTGGAACCTAAGCCTGTGTCACTTTTTAGCTTACCGGCCGTAAGCTATTGTTGTCATGTGGCGTCCATTGTCGTCGTCATCGTCATGTGGCGTCTGTCGTCCGTTACAAAAATTTCAATTGTCTTCTTCTCTGAAACTACAATTCTGGTTGACTTCAAACTTGGTATACAACTTCTTTATGATGATGTCAACACAAGGTATTGAAATTATTTGGATCTGGATATGATTCTGGATTTGGTGCCACTTTGAAAAGAGATAGGAAGTAGATCGATGCAATAACTCAGTAAATATAAATGATATCCATTGTATATTTCTACAGTCCAGCCCTGATGGGGAGATGACCAAAACATAATGTCCACATGCTGATCAGGATCTTCTTCTGGATCCGGGAACTTACGGAAAATTTAACATAGGCTGTTATGGGGAAAAAAAAAATTCAATCGTCTTCTTCTCCGAAACTACAATTCTGATTGACTTCAAACTTGGTATACAACTTCTGTATGATGATGTCAACACAAGGTATTGAAATTATTTGGATCCGGATCTGATTCTGGATTTGGTGAAACTTTGAAAAATGTTCCCATTATAACAGATAAGAAGTGGATTGATCCAATAAATCAGTAAGTATCAATGATATCAAATTGGAATTAGAATTTTTTACAGATCTGATTGGAATATGACCAAAACATGGGCTATTTCTGTAATATAATAAAAACACAGAACTGGGTGATAGTAAATGGCATCTGGATACATTTCCCAAAGATTTTAATTTGGCCCAAAAAAAAGTCCTGAATTAAGCAAAAAAAAAAAAAAAAAAAAATCTTGAATTAAGCAAAAAATGTCTAATTAAGCCAAAAAAAAAAAAAAAAAAAAAAAAAAAAATCTTGAATTAAGCAAAAAAAATTGAATTAAGCAAAAAATCTCTAATTAAACAAAAAAAATCTTGAATTAAGAAAAAAAAAGTTGAATTAAGCAAAAAAATATCTAATTAAGCAAAAAAAAAAAAAAAATCTTGAATTAACCCTTTCATGCACACCGGTCACTACAGTGGACAGCTGTTCAAAAGTGTTCTCTTGTATTTTCATGGATTTTGTTGTTTTAGTTCCATATCAGCCAACACAGTGGACGCTTATGCATCATCCCATACACTGACATTCATAACATTACTGTAACTTTGCTGGTCTAGATAAGCCTGATCTGCAGTAAGATGTTTGAGAGTAAAAAAACTGCTAATTGTTATTAGACTGTAATTAACAGGTTTTTTTTTTTTTTTTTGTTTGTTTTTTTTTATATTCTCTCCATGCAGGTATTATAAAATGTGAGAAAACATCAGATTAGCAGCATTAAAAATGTTTTTATTTCATATTTTTCACACAGTTTATCAGTAAATACATGTTTCTTTGGTTCTAAAACTAAATGCATGGTGTCCAGCTGAATGGACATTTTTGTCACTCCATAAAAATAGGCTAACAAAAATCAATAGAATTATTATTTTTATGCCTAAAGAGGGATAAAAACACTCAGGAAAAAAATTGTGATTAAGGTTCTCATAATTCGTGCATGAAAGGGTTAACCAAAAAAAAATTGAATTAAGCAAAAAATCTCTAATTAAGCAAAAAAAAAAAAATGAATTAAGCCAAAAAAAAAAAAAAAAAAAAAAAAAAAAAAATCCTGAATTAAGCAAAAAAATATCTTGAATTAAGTAAAAAATCTCTAATTAAGCAAAAAAAAATCTTGAATTAAGCAAAAAAAATCTTGAATTAAGCAAAAAATATCTAATTAAGAAAATAAAAAAAAAAAAAGAATTAAGCAAAATAAAAAAAAAAATTAAAAAATTAAAATCTTGAATTAAGCCAAAAAAAAAAAAAAAAAAATCTGCCAATGGAACAAGTGAAAATTATCTTGGTAAGATTTCTTGAAACAAGATTTTCAAGATCTATTGTCTAAAAATAAGTTCTCGTATCTCACTGAACAGTTCCTCTTTAGGTGATTACGTCTTATTTTAAGTGTGATGAGATATTTTGACTAGAAAAGAAAAAAATACACTTGGTAAGATTTTGATTTTTGCAGTGTACATCAGATCAAACATAGCTCCAACATAACCCTAGAAGGTGGGAAATGGTAAAAAAAAAAAAAAAAAAAAACTGAAAAAGGATCATGAAGAAGACATATTGTTTTCGACTAATTATAAAATGAGTCTAAATGAGTTATTGCTGGAAGTACAGTTCGATGAGAGTCACAGCATTGAATTCATTACTCATATAGACTCCCAGATGACTGGTGCATTTCTGGCATGGCCCATTTTCCCATATTTTAGCATAAAGCATGCACTGTTACCAAGACAACAACAACAACTTGCACGGCACAGACAGAGAATCATTCTGAAATATGCTAATTGAGCAGTGGCTACAGTTGTGCTAGTCTCCACACTAAGACCATGAACATCCCAGTTGTCTTTATTTTTACCAAGTACATGATCTTCTTGTTTTGACAGGACATTTGTGTGCTCCCACCAGTCTCCAGTCCATTTGAACTGAATGATAGACGATCATTTGGACAGGTTTGGACACTGTAGACCAAAACAACCAAACTGAGACCAGAAGGACAACCATATTGAAGTCTGGAGCAGATCATTTCTTGAGTGTGCGGTCAGACCAAGTTGGGTTTAATAACTCCATCGCAAGGTTGAGTTTTCCAGAGGCTGAACTGAGGTCCCAGAAGTAGGCTCTGGTGCAGAACCTGGGCCCGTATTCCTAAAGAGTCTGAGAATCCTCTCACAGAGCTCCTAACTGAACCTAGAAATTCCCACCAAGGAGTCTTAGTGTTTTGCCCCTTGACTTGTGAAATATTGTTTTTCCATTGTTTCATTATAATGACTTTTATTTTGAAGGGCCAGTTTAGACAGGAAGTAAGGACAGGAAGTCGGCCATTTTGTTTAGTAGAGCGTGGAAATGAGCACATGTGCGTTTGCTCATCATTATCCACCGCCATCCATTTTTGTTGTGTGCCTTCGACATCACCGTGTGTAAGTTTACATTTTCTTATAAGAGTACAATGATATTTTTACTTTATTTGATGAACATGCTCAATTTGAAATGTATATTTGATACTGTTAAAAATTTGATGGTAGTCAATTGATTAGCGAGACTAGCCATTCATTTTTTTGTTTCTATACAAAGTAAGTTAACTTTAGCTATATTAAGGTCAGTTCTTTTGTTTTACAGTTTTACTCCATTTGGAATGTCTTAAATAAATGAAGGAGCTAAGGAAGCTACATCCTGACTCAGCGTCTATTTTCCAAAGGAGTTAGGCTTACTGCTAAATTGTGTTGGATACACACAAGGAGAGCAGAATACTTAGCTTAGGAGTGATTCCAGAAAACTCTCAGAGAACTCTGAGCGAGGAATGGACAGAAATTCCTATCTTGGTGAGGAGGTGTGGTCGACCCCGTTGCTAGGTATGAGTCATCATTTCAAAAGCTGTGATTGGTTGATCCTAAAAGCTAGAAAAAAATATACTTTTGGTGATGATGATAGTTAGATAATGAAATGATAAAAATAGACTGTGATTTTACATGTCAAATGTAAACACAAAAAAACTGTAACTGTGAATAACCATAAAATTTCCATTTTTTAAAAGATTTCTTCTCCACAGAAAAATACAGTTAAATACATTTGCAAATGTATTATCATTTCACAAATATTTATTTTCTATTTATGAGATTAAACTGTTAATTTAAAGTTTAATACTGTACAAAAAATTATGATAAAATAAGATGAAATTACTGATATTTAAAGTATTTGTTCTGTAAGTTTAACAAGACTTGTTTGTTAATTGACAAATATCTTGTGTAATTACGGGAAGTTTCACAACAAAATGTTGAATAAATGTATTTTTGTGAATGTTTAACATGTATAAGCACTGATAAACTGTCCAAATACAGTTTTTATCGGTGGATCGTACAACTGAGTCTCACTGAAAATTACATTTATTTATTTATAGGTAATTTGATTGTTTTAATCCATGTAAATATTCTTTATTAAACATTAAAAGTAAACAAATATGCAAAATCTCATGTAAAGTTAGGGCAAAAAACTGTATTTTAATTATGGAAAATTACCGTATTTTTATGAGATGGTTATTTTCCGTTATTTAACAGTATTTTTTCGGCATCCCTGCTGCCAGAATAATACAATTTTTTTTAGTTTTTTTTTTTTTTTTTTTTTTACAGTGCAATCTGTCGCATTTAATTAATTCACTGTCATCCAGTGTTTGCAGAATATCCCTCCTGCCTCTTCCGTCGGCCACTTTGTCCTCTGCTTAGGGAACTCCTCTTCCCCTTAAAAGTCCTCTTCCCTCCTCTGAACAGATCTTACCTTAGGAGCTCTCTTAAGGGCTAGGATTCTTCAGGAATAGCTTTTATTTTTACTAGGATCTACTCTTCATTTTTAGGGGAAATTCTAAGAAAACATCATGATTCTAAGAATTTTCTTAGAATTTGGGCACTAGGAGCAACTCTTTGCACTAAGAATCCTCTCACAGAGCTCCTAACTTCACCTAAAAATTCCTACTAAGGAGTCTTAGCTTAGGAGTGATTCCAGAACACTCTCAGAGAACTCTGAGCAAGGAACGGACAGAAATTCTTATCTTAGTGAGGAGGTGTGGTTGACCCCGTTGCTAGGTATGAGTCATCATTTCAAAAGCTGTGATTGGTTGATCCTAAAAGCTAAAAAAAATATACTTTTGGTGATAATGGCCAAGGGACGGACCCTCAAATCTATAAACTTAATCATAGAATCTAATCTTATGAAGACTGTGTCATTGTAAATAATATTTCACATAAAAGAAAATGTCTGTTCAATGAATAGTAAACTACACTTTAGAATTATCCGATAAAATGTGTGAAAAAAACTCAGGCCCACTTGCACAGTATTCACATAGTGATAGTTATATTTATTTGCTCATATTAATCGGCACACTGTAAAAAAAAATCTGTAATTAAACAGAATTTTTACTGTTTATTTTACAGATTTTTCCTGTATTTTTTAAGATACAGGAAAATATCTATGAAATGAAAAAAATAGACTGTGATTTTACATGTCAAATGTAAACACAAAAAAAACTGTAGCTGTGAATAACCAAAAAATTTCCATTTTTTAAAAGATTTTTTCTCCACAGAAAAATACAGTTAAAATACATTTGCAAATGTATCATAATTTCACAAATATTTATTTTCTATTCATGAGATTAAACTGTTAATTTAAAGTTTAATACTGTACAAAAAAATAAATAAAAAGAGATAAAATTACTGATAATTAAAGTATTTGTTCTGTAAGTTTAACAAGACTTGTTAGTTAATTGACAAATATCTTGTGTAATTACAGGAGGTTTCACAACAAAATTTTGAATAAATGTATTTTTGTGAATGTATAACTTGTATAAGCGCTGATAAACTGTCCAAATATAGTTTTTATCAGTGGATTGTACAACTGAGTCTCAATGAAAATTTTACACATATATATATATATATATATATATATATATATATATATATATATATATATATATATGTAAGTGATTTGATTGTTTTAATACATGCAAATATTCTTTATTAAACATTAAAAAGGCAAAAAATATGTAAAATCTCATGTAAAGTTAGGGCAAAAAACTGTATTTTAATTATGGAAAATTACCGTATTTTTATGAGATGGTTATTTTCCATTATTTAACAGTATTTTTTCGGCATCCCTGCTGCCAGAATAATACAATTTTTTTAGTTTTTTTTTTTTTTTTTTTTACAGTGCAAACTGTCGCATTTAATTAATTCACTGTCATCCAGTGTTTGCAGAATATCCCTCCTGCCTCTTCCGTCGGCCACTTTGTCCTCTGCTTAGGGAACTCCTCTTCCCCTTAAAAGTCCTCTTCCCTGCTCTGAACAGATCTTACCTTAGGAGCTCTCTTAAGGGCTAGGATTCTTCAGGAATAGCTTTTATTTTTACTAGGATCTACTCTTCATTTTTAGGGGAAATTCTAAGAAAACATCATGATTCTAAGAATTTTCTTAGAATTTGGGCACTAGGAGCAACTCTTTGCACTAAGAATCCTCTCACAGAGCTCCTAACTTCACCTAAAAATTCCTACTAAGGAGTCTTAGCTTAGGAGTGATTCCAGAACACTCTCAGAGAACTCTGAGCAAGGAACGGACAGAAATTCCTATCTTAGTGAGGAGGTGTGGTTGACCCCGTTGCTAGGTATGAGTCATCATTTCAAAAGCTGTGATTGGTTGATCCTAAAAGCTAAAAAAAATATACTTTTGGTGATAATGGCCAAGGGACGGACCCTCAAATCTATAAACTTAATCATAGAATCTAATCTTATGAAGACTGTGTCATTGTAAATAATATTTCACATAAAAGAAAATGTCTGTTCAATGAATAGTAAACTACACTTTAGAATTATCCGATAAAATGTGTGAAAAAAACTCAGGCCCACTTGCACAGTATTCACATAGTGATAGTTATATTTATTTGCTCATATTAATCGGCACACTGTAAAAAAAAATCTGTAATTAAACAGAATTTTTACTGTTTATTTTACAGATTTTTCCTGTATTTTTTAAGATACAGGAAAATATCTATGAAATGAAAAAAATAGACTGTGATTTTACATGTCAAATGTAAACACAAAAAAACTGTAGCTGTGAATAACCAAAAAATTTCCATTTTTTAAAAGATTTTTTCTCCACAGAAAAATACAGTTAAAATACATTTGCAAATGTATCATAATTTCACAAATATTTATTTTCTATTCATGAGATTAAACTGTTAATTTAAAGTTTAATACTGTACAAAAAAATAAATAAAAAGAGATAAAATTACTGATAATTAAAGTATTTGTTCTGTAAGTTTAACAAGACTTGTTAGTTAATTGACAAATATCTTGTGTAATTACAGGAGGTTTCACAACAAAATTTTGAATAAATGTATTTTTGTGAATGTATAACTTGTATAAGCGCTGATAAACTGTCCAAATATAGTTTTTATCAGTGGATTGTACAACTGAGTCTCAATGAAAATTTTACACATATATATATATATATATATATATATATATATATATATATATATATATATATATATATATGTAAGTGATTTGATTGTTTTAATACATGCAAATATTCTTTATTAAACATTAAAAAGGCAAAAAATATGTAAAATCTCATGTAAAGTTAGGGCAAAAAACTGTATTTTAATTATGGAAAATTACCGTATTTTTATGAGATGGTTATTTTCCATTATTTAACAGTATTTTTTCGGCATCCCTGCTGCCAGAATAATACAATTTTTTTAGTTTTTTTTTTTTTTTTTTTTTTTTTTTTTTTTTTTTTTTTTTTACAGTGCAAACTGTCGCATTTAATTAATTCACTGTCATCCAGTGTTTGCAGAATATCCCTCCTGCCTCTTCCGTCGGCCACTTTGTCCTCTGCTTAGGGAACTCCTCTTCCCCTTAAAAGTCCTCTTCCCTGCTCTGAACAGATCTTACCTTAGGAGCTCTCTTAAGGGCTAGGATTCTTCAGGAATAGCTTTTATTTTTACTAGGATCTACTCTTCATTTTTAGGGGAAATTCTAAGAAAACATCATGATTCTAAGAATTTTCTTAGAATTTGGGCACTAGGAGCAACTCTTTGCACTAAGAATCCTCTCACAGAGCTCCTAACTTCACCTAAAAATTCCTACTAAGGAGTCTTAGCTTAGGAGTGATTCCAGAACACTCTCAGAGAACTCTGAGCAAGGAACGGACAGAAATTCCTATCTTAGTGAGGAGGTGTGGTTGACCCCGTTGCTAGGTATGAGTCATCATTTCAAAAGCTGTGATTGGTTGATCCTAAAAGCTAAAAAAAATATACTTTTGGTGATAATGGCCAAGGGACGGACCCTCAAATCTATAAACTTAATCATAGAATCTAATCTTATGAAGACTGTGTCATTGTAAATAATATTTCACATAAAAGAAAATGTCTGTTCAATGAATAGTAAACTACACTTTAGAATTATCCGATAAAATGTGTGAAAAAAACTCAGGCCCACTTGCACAGTATTCACATAGTGATAGTTATATTTATTTGCTCATATTAATCGGCACACTGTAAAAAAAATCTGTAATTAAACAGAATTTTTACTGTTTATTTTACAGATTTTTCCTGTATTTTTTAAGATACAGGAAAATATCTATGAAATGAAAAAAATAGACTGTGATTTTACATGTCAAATGTAAACACAAAAAAACTGTAACTGAATAACCAAAAAATTTCCATTTTTTAAAAGATTTTTTCTCCACAGAAAAATACAGTTAAAATACATTTGCAAATGTATCATAATTTCACAAATATTTATTTTCTATTCATGAGATTAAACTGTTAATTTAAAGTTTAATACTGTACAAAAAAATAAATAAAAAGAGATAAAATTACTGATAATTAAAGTATTTGTTCTGTAAGTTTAACAAGACTTGTTTGTTAATTGACAAATATCTTGTGTAATTACGGGAGGTTTCACAACAAAAATGTTGAATAAATGTATTTTTGTGAATGTTTAACATATATAAGCACTGATAAACTGTCCAAATATAGTTTTTATCAGTGGATTGTACAACTGAGTCCCATTGAAAATTATTTTTATGTATATTTGTAAGTAATTTGATTGTATTAATACATGTAAATATTCTTTATTAAACATTAACAAGTCAAAAAATTATGCAAAATCTCATGTAAAGCTTGGGCAAAAAACTGTATTTTAATTATGGAAAATTACTGTATTTTTATGAGATGGTTATTTTCTGTTATTTTACAGAATTTTTTGGCATCCCTGCTGCCGGAATAATACCTGTTTTTTTTTTGTTTTTTTTTTTTCTTACAGTGTAGGGTCTGAAACGAGAGGGAGGAGATGTGTACAAAAATAAAACAGGAAGTGCAAGACAGGACCAAATGTCAACAACTCTAACTTAACATACAGTGACTAATCAAAAAACAAGGACAAAACTTAAGAACTTAAGACAGGACATGAACAAGAAACACTAAACATTAACGTAACTAAATTAACACACTTGACAAGACATGACAATGCTTTTCTAGTTCTTTTTTTTTTAATTGTTTGTGATTTGCAAATAAATAAGAAACACAAAACTGAAACCAATCAAGTATACAGTATTTATCCAATTGTTTGGATAAATACGACAAAAAATGAAATATTAGAGTTAAAATCACCTTTTTGGAAGTGTCATAAATCAATTCACTGGAAATTTAACACAGTGATCCCAGAAATCTCAGGCTTAGTGGATGGAACTATTAAAGCTTAAAACTATTAAACAATTGCAATGGATAAGATTAGTACAATTACACAGTGTCTCTACTGTGTCACACAACATTTTTAGTCACACATTACCTCTCAGCCAACCGTAGACAATATGTGCAGATGTTTGGTATCTAGGTTCTAACACCATTACTCACACTAAGCTTTACACTTGAAATGTCAGAATGACAATAACCTGCACGCTGCAGGTGGATGTGAAGGTGGGGGTGCAGGTTATGAAACGCTATTTGGAATAACAGCAGTAGAACTATTGTTTCATCAAAATAGCAGCGTGCATATCGGAGCAACAAAGAGGCTAAAGTTCCGAACAAAAGGGTTATGTTCCAGAAGGTTTAGTTGGGTCCGGTCTTATTCATTGTGTCCTAGTCACCCCATGTATTTCCACCATTGAGGAGTAACTACAGGGTGTCCCATAAGTCTCCATACATAGGAAAAATAAACGTTTCTTGACATAAACCATTTTTATTTATATAATATGCTCTATATGACTGCCATTTTGTCGGGAACACATTTCAATGCGTGTCCTCCACCGATGAAGAACTATAAAGAAGAAATATAAAGAAATACATGTTAGAACCATATATGTATGGAATGTATTATGTCTCCTATGTATGGAGACTTATGGGACACCCTGTATATGTAATTATTAGTGATGTAACGTTCACAAATGAATCGAATCAACTTCTCAACAAAAGGCGACCGTGCTTTTGCAATTCTGGCCCCAACCCTATGGAATAGTCTTCCCCATCACATCAGATCATCAGATTCTATAGACACCTTCAAGCGACTCTTAAAAACTCACTTTTATAAACAAGCATTTCATTAAATCTCTTCTGTTTACGCCCCAGTGAATTCACGTTACTGACTTGACTTCTTCCCTGGAGTCTCTGTGCTTTATCACCTCACAGGTCTTCCCAGGATCATCACCGGTTTTTCCCTGGATCTTCACAGGTTTTCCTAAAATCATCTCTAGACCTGCTGCTGTAGTACTGCCTCTCTCCACCTTTATCATCATCACTCACTTATCCATATAATTATGACAGTGTTTATTATACTGTTCTATACATGTTCTAGTTTGGTTATTTGTGCATGTGTCTCCTACCTCCCCCCTCTCCCCCAGTCTCTCTCTATCTCTATCGCTCTCTCTTTTCTCCTCCTTTACTTTCTTGCTCTAACCCCAACTGGTCAAGGCAGACGGCCATCCTTCAGGAGTCTGGGTCTGCTCCAGGTTTCTGCTGTTAAAGGGAAGTTTTTCCTCACCACTGTCACCAGTCATAAGTGTTTGCTCCTGGAGGATTCTGTTGGGTTTCTGTAAATTGGCTTAAAACTTGATTTGATTTGATTTATCTCCCCTTTATGTGAAGCACTTTGTAACATGTTGTTTTAAAAAGTGAAATAAATAAATAAATAAAGCTTTACTTACATACTTTTGAACGGCTCTTTGAAATGAACGATGGGAACCGAGTCTTTGTAAAGAGCCGTTCATTTTTTTTTTTTTTTTTTTTAAACCCTTTCATGCGCACTGGTCACTACAGCGGACAGCTGTTCAAAACTGTTCTCAAGTATATTCCTGGATTTTGTTGTTTTAGTTCCATATCAGCCAACACAGTGGACACTTATGCATCATCCCATACACTGACATTCATACCATTACTGTAACTTTGCTGGTCTAGATAAACCTGATCTGCAGTTACATGTCTGAGAGTAAAAAAAACTGCTAACTGTTATTAGACTGTAATTAACAGGGTTTTTTTTTTGGTTTTTTTTTTGCATATTATCTCCATGGAGGTATGTTAAAATGTGAGAAAACATCGGATTAGCAGCATTAAAAATGTTTATATTTCATAGCTTTCACACAGTATATCAGTAAATACATGTTTCTTTGGTTCTAAAACTAAATGCATGGTGTCCAGCTGAGTGGACATTTCTGTAACTCCGTAAAAATAGGCTAACAAAAATCAATAGAATTATTATTTTTATGCCTAAAGAGGGATAAAAACACTCAGGAAAAAAAATCGTGATGAAGGTTCTCATAATTCATGTATGAAAGGGTTAAGGAGGGAGTGTCCGATTGCCTCTCAATTTAGCGTCTTTGAGAAGGTATTGGGCAGGAGGTAAATGTTCGAGCAGAAAAAAAAAGAGTGCTAGCACACTGCGCATGTCTCATGGCAAGAAGTTAGCAAAAAAAAACAAAAAAAAACGACAGTTTGAAGCGTGAGGTGAGCATACTGGAGGAGGCAGAGCTGGAAAACTGGTCGAAACCGGAGAAAAGTTTGAGAGTGAGTGAGTGAGTGAGCACCTGTGAGTAATGAGCCAAAGAAAAAGGAGGAGTATTTGGATGCACTTTTCACAAAGAAAAGATGGGCATGCAACTTGAGAATTACACTATAATTAAGGTATTTAAGTAATTGCAGTGATTAACCACTGTTGTGTTTTGTGTGATTTTTTCCGTATGTTTACACACATTTATTGTTCTTGTTTTGAGGAGAATAAAATGTTATTTCATAAGAAAATGTTTTATTTTCTTCTTCATTTTTAGGCTACAGACTAGTCTACATAATGTACCGTGATGTTTTTGGTTAAATTCCAGCATTTGTTTAATGTCACCTCTCATGTCGTGTATTTAGCCCACACATTTGAACTAACTATTCTTTTTTATGGTAAGATAATATTTACTGCCACGCCAATTAAACACCTTTAAAATGTAATGTCAATCATCACATGTAGCCTATTTAGTCATTAAAACATTGGTGTTTCAAAATAATGCAAAAAACATAAAAGAGCCGGTCTGTTGAACGGCTCTTTTCAGTGAACGGCTCCCTTCAAAGAGCCAAAAGTCCCATCACTAGTAATTGTGCTGCACGTTTTAATCATATAATACACAGGTGTCAAACATGCGGTCCGGGGGCCAAAACCGGCCCGCGGGATGGATTTGCAAAGTGCAAGTTAGGGCATCAAACTCAAAAATAATATCATAATAACTTAGAAATAATGACAACACCAATTTTTCTCTTTGATTTAGTGCAAAAAACATTAAATTACGGAAATATTTGCATTTACAAACTATCATGTAACAATAAAATGTGAATAACCTGAACAAATATGAACAACCTGAAATGTTTGAAGAAAATTCAGTGCAATTTTAACAATATTCTGCCGGTTACTAAATGTTTTGTGCCTTTGTAAATCTGATCTGTAATGCATATGTATAAATGATAAGTCGAGGCATAATATTGATAAAATTGTCCTTATATTTCTTAACAAATTCCATTTTTTTCAGGTTATTCACATCCTTTTTGTTTGGATAGTCTGTAAATGTAAATATTGGCATAATTGAATGTTATTTTTTTGCACTAAAACAATTTGGAGTTGTCACTATTTATTGGCTATCATGTTATTATTTCACTAATTCGGCCCACTTCAGATTAAATTGGGGTGAATGTGGCCCCCGGAAGAAAATGAGTTGACACCTGTGATATAATATCTGTGATTTTTACCTGTTACTGTAAATAAGGTACACTGTTAAAAAAAAAAAACAAAAAAAAAAACAAACAAACAAAAAAAAAAGCCTTAAAACATCTGTAATATTCCGGCAGCTGGGGCGTCAATAATGCTGTTAAATAACATTGAATTTGATTGTTAGTATTGAACTAGACTATCAAAATCATGGATGAACAGGAAAGGCATTGTTCGGCCTATGGCTTTCACTCATGGTGTGCCTGAACAAAAATACAAAAACAAACACAAAATGGCCAATAAACATGATCATACACATATTAACCACACATTTACTCTAAAACCGCAACCCTGCTGAACCCCTGCACATAAAAATAACACATAATCAACAATATGCCCAATACCCACAATGCAATGTGGTAAACATGCCACAATATTATCTTTACTTTAAAAAAAAAAAGTCATAAAACTGCAATAATACAGATAAGCAACAATATATATATGTACAATATTCTACTGTGAATTTGAGAATATGTGAAGTATTGTGGTTGAATGACATATACATTTCAACGAGATTAAGCTGTATAGTCCATTGATAAAAAGTGTATGTTGACAGTTTACCAGTGCATATATATATATATATATATATATATATATATATATATATATATATATATATATATATATATATATATATATATATGTGTTATATATTCACAAAAGCACATTTATTCAACATTTTTGTTGTGAAAAGTCCAATACTTACGCACGATATTTGTCACTTAAACAAATCTTGTTAAACTTACAGAACAAATACTTCTTTTACTGTTAATTGTCAGTAATTTTATCTCATTTTATTATTATTTTTTACAGCATTAAACTTGGAATTAACATTTTAATCTCATAAATAGATTTGTTTGTAATTTCATTGATATTTTTATGTATTTAAAAAGAAATATATAGGAAAAATCTGTAAAATAAACAATAAAAATTCTGTTAAATTACATTTTTTTTTACAGTGTAAAATATGTGCAGTAAATTGATTTGAAATCTTTATTTTGAACACGTAGACAGTGAAATCAAAACAAAACCACTGAACAAAATATCAGTAATGATATATAAAAGGATGATAAGTAAACAAAACAGAATAGAGAAATAAATAAATAATAAAATTAAAATAAATAAAATTAAACATGCTTGAAAAGGAGTAGGATGAAATAAAACCTTATATACCACCACCTCCAATCTCTATTCCTTATGATCTCAATATAAATAGAAGCAATTATTATTTTATATGAATATCAATATAATAATAATATTAATAAGTAATAAATAATTAACCTACTAAGCAAAATGTTTGGGATTGCAAAGGGGTTACATCTGAATTTATTATTTTGGTTAAAAAGCTTATAAGTAGAGGATACGATTCATTCCGTTGCTTCACATATTTTTCTTTTTTTTTGGGCAGATTTCTGGACAATGTAGGTCAGCAAAGCCATCGGGACAAATTTGAATACAAGACCAGATAGGGTGGGATGTTTTACAAAGAGCTGTGCCGTGGTCTAGATAGGCCCTGTTAGGTACTGGTAGATCAGATTATGTACAGTGCCTCTACACATATGTCCAAGACGCATTGTTTGTCGTTCTGTCTGTTCATCAGTTCGCTCTTTCATGTCAGATGGGTAGGTGTTTGTCACACTCAATCAATCATTCAAATCAATGGTGGTCCTCCGAGCATCTTAAGCCTGTCATTTTCTGGCTGCGACTACTCAACCGTGCCAAGGTGGGTGGCTCTGTCGTTGAAGATTAATGCAGTGTTTTCAGTGCTGGAAATTCAACAGTAAACTGAATCATATTCTATTGTACGTTCAATGTATGGAAGAACTTGTAGGTTTATGTGAACTTGTGGAGGACCGGCCTGCTCTAAATTGGTTTATTGCTGAAAATATTTTTTATAGTAGAAGTCATCAAAAAACAATTAAATGTAATTTTTGTATTTGAAAATATTTCATCTTCATCCAAGAGACTTCATCAGTTCTTGCTGACTCTTGGATGAGAGACAAAATGTTTTCAAAAACAAATAAAACTCTGATGGTAGACTCTGATTGCCGGGATTTCTGTTGTTGGAAAATAATAGAAAATGTTTCCAAAAGAAATTAAAACTTTTCTTGTTTACATGATGGACATGTTATGGAAAGAGTATTGATAATATTGAAACATGTCTTATGATTTGTATCAGACAGCTATTGTTTGGTGAAGGAGTATAAATGTATAGCACTCATTTTGTTTGTTTATTTTTATTGCATTGGGCTGTTGTATTATTTGTCCCATTTGTGTGTGGGTGTGAATGGTGCAAGATTAATGTAAATAATTAAAATTGTATTACATAGCTACGTACTATGCCAAAGATTAGAGGAATACTGCGATGCAATATTTTCGTTCTTTTCAAAGGTCTTTAGGGTTCAACTAATGCCGCGTTTCCACTACATCAGGGATTAAAGAAAAAATTTTTCATCTGACTGAAAATTTTCTTCTGGTCAAAATCATTGGCCACTATTAAAAATGACGCCATACAATACTACTATAGCGTACAAGTTTATATAGTCAAATTTGGCAATACTGTAAAACACACTGAATGGGAGAGTGTACAGGTGTAGAAGATTAGTAACATGGATAGAAAAAATGTCATGAGTGGTATTGGTGGGGGGTCTGGGGGTCCTCCCCCAGAAAATTTTTAAAGCTTCAGGTCAATTTTGGTGCTCTCTGGTTAATTTTAAAGGGTATGAAAACCTTTGAAGCAAGTGAAAATAATAACTAGAAGAAAACCTTACTGCGAAAAATGAGTGAAAAACTTTTTATTTAACAATTTAGGAACTCCTAAAACATAACTCCAACTCCAACAGCACACGAATTTTGGGGAAAATGTCTGTGCAAATGTAACCCTAACCAACTAATCTTTTATTTTTTCTGCTTTTTGGCACTGCAAATACCAAGGATGTTACTCATTCATTCAATGTTATCTTTGTACTGTACCACACAGATAGAAATAAGATGCTAAACGGGTCAAAATAAAGCACTTATGCAGTCGGGTGCGTAACCGCGTAAGGCCGCGGCACGCACAGCCGCACGCATGAGAAGGGCACATACACACAAACACAAACACTAGTCATATACCGGCAAGAGGAGATAAGCTATGAACCCAAACATGAAGGTCCATGTAGATCAGTTCTGTCTTCTTCCCTTTTCGCTGTGGTTCTTTCATAATGAAAGCTACTTGTTAGCACTAAACTAAAGTTAGCGTCTGGAGGCTGAACTTCAGTAAAGCTGAACTTGTCCATGTGTTTCTGAGGCACAGAATGAGCAGCGTTTCCTTCCAAACATAAATAGTCATCAATCTCTCCTCCTGACATAAAAATAAAGAAGTCATCTTATTATCATCACTGTTAAACCTATCAGCCCCCTGTGCGTGGCGTGCCTGTGTTAAACACCTGCAGACCGGAGCGCTGCAGATTCAGGACAGGATCGCGGTGCCGACTGGACTCTGCGAAACACATGAGGAAGTTACTTCAATATGACTTTTTTCCCCCCTCAGTTTTTCCATTTGACGGAAATCCGTCATGGTGACGGAAAACTTTAATCCCTGCACTACATGGTACCAGCTCGGCTTGACTCGACTCGGTGTTTTTGCGTTTCTATTACGAAAAAGGACCCTGAATCAGGTACCCGGTACTAGTTTTTTGGTATCACCTCTCCCAAGGTTCCAAGACTGGGGAACAGATACTAAAACGTGATGTATAAAGACTGCAGACCACTGACTGGTCAGAGAGTTGTCTCTGTGACCCACCGTTTAACAAACAACAGATGTGGAAGTTTACAGTAAATGTAGCGGTAGGTTAATCCCCATGATGACAGCCTGTAAAACTACACCATTCAGTCAGGAGATTCAGTCTTTGGTGGCCAACATAAAAATTCAGTATGAGCTTGACGAGACAACACGCAACGAGCGACTTTATCAGCAACTCTGAGCAGACGACACAGAAGTAACGTGCCGCATCGCTATGACGAGTGTCCTGTAATGGAAACGGTCTCCAGGAATAGTATCTGGTGTCTGGGTTGAGTCGAGCCAAGTCGAGTCGGTTCCATGTAGTGGAAACGCGGCATAAGACCAGATCCCCTACTGGTTGTATCGGGTGCTTCAGAAAGCTCCAGAAATATACAGAAGGCACAGCGCCACCTTCTGTCCTATGGCCTTCCCTGTGGAAAAAAACTCATTCTCCTCTTGCGGAAGTCAAAAGACACCAACTTTTAAAGCCTGGACAACAACAGTGATGGATATCCTTCACTTAGAGAGGATTAGATACACACTTGACGACAAACTGGGAGAATTTAAAAAAAAAAAATTGGAAACCAGTGATGTCATACAGGGGTTGGACAAAATAATGGAAACACCTTCACCTCAAGATGATAATGCCCCAATCCATACAGCTAGAACTGTTAAAGAATGGCATGAGGAACATTCTAATGAAGTTGAGCATCTCGTATGGCCGGCACAGTCCCCAGACCTCAACATTATTGAGCATTTATGGTCAGTTTTAGAGATTCAAGTAAGACGTCCATTTCCACCGCCATCGTCTCTAAAAGAGTTGGAGGGTATTCTAACTGAAGAATGGCTTAAAATTCCTTTGGAAACAATTCACAAGTTGTATGAATCAATACCTCGGAGAATTGAGGCTGTAATTGCCGCAAAAGGCGGACCTACACCATATTAAATTATATTTTGTTGATTTTTTAAGGTGTTTCCATTATTTTGTCCAACCCCTGTATATGGAAGGGAAGATCCACTATTTAAGCAGTAGTCCACAGTAGTCTGCAGCATTGCACTACACCGGTCTATCTTAATTAGGGATGGGAATCGAGAACCGGTTCTTTTTGAGAACTGGATCCCAGTAGCTCGATTCTTTGGAATCGTTTGCCTGCCTGCTTAACGATTCTGCTTATTGATTCCGCCTTCATTGCTCATGCGCAATGACGTCATGTGTACGTTGCATTGTTTTGGTCAGAACGTAGCTAACATGGCATTGAGGCAGAAACGGTCTAAAAAGACGACACCAGGTCCACTTGGAACACTTGCAAAGTTTCTGTTTCTTCAAAAGGGTGGAATCCCTCCAATATCCTCAAACATTTGTCCACAGCATGTGAATCATTTACAGAAATGTTTCGTATTTGATACGCTGCTTACCAGCGCTTGTGAATGAATGCCGGGCCCAGTTCTGGTTCCGGTGCGGGCAACAAATGTCGTACCCCCTCAAATACAAGTTTCTGAAGGTAGGGGAAAGGAAATGAGGTGCACAACAACGGGAGACAAGCCGAGTCAAACTGGTTGCACATAGTGGACATGTGGCAACAGTTGTGCCTTTGTTGTGTTGATATTAAAAATGAAGCATAATGTACCAATCAGGGGATCTGAAACCTGTACTATGTTAAAGTTTCGCAATCAAAATATCTGAAGTAAATAATTAAAATTGTAATGTAACATAAAAGAGACCCCAGGAAGAATAGCAACTGATGTTTCAGTTGCAAATGGTAATCTTAATACATGAAATGAAATTAAACTTTGAAAACAACAATGTGGACAAATGACAATTTACACAGAATACGTGTTATGTTGTTACATTACTTTGACAAACTGATTAAAATTAGGAAATTTGTACAATTTAATTGTACCAAGTAGTCTGTATCCTATTACATTTTTATTTATTCATTCATTCATTCATTCATTCTAATCTAAATGATTGGAAAGGAGCAGGATGAAGAAAACTTAGAATACCTTCCCCTTTCTTGAAACATCTGCTTACATCAGATACGTTGCCATTACAGTTATTAAAGTAAACAGTTTACATAATAGTCAATGCAAATAAAACAAATCCAACATCCATAAATTGAATCATGTCATTACATGCTTTTATAAAGCTTCTCTATTCTTTACTTATACAGGATGGGGAAGCAAAATTTACAATGAACATTGAGTTGTTTTTTCTCAGCAGGCACTACGTCAATTGTTTTGAAACCAAACATATATTGATGTCATAATCATACCTAACACTATTATCCATACCTTTTCAGAAACTTTTGCCCATATGAGTAATCAGGAAAGCAAACGTCAAAGAGTGTGTGATTTGCTGAATGCACTCGTCACACCAAAGGAGATTTCAAAAATAGTTGGAGTGTCCATAAAGACTGTTTACAATGGAAAGAAGAGAATGACTATGAACAAAACTATTACGAGAAAGTCTGGAAGATACTATTAAAGAAGAATGGGAGAAGTTGTCACCCCAATATTTGAGGAACACTTGCACAAGTTTCAGGAAGCGTGTGAAGGCAGTTATTGAGAAAGAAGGAGGACACATAGAATAAAAACATTTTCTATTATGTACATTTTCTTGTTGCAAATAAATTGTCATGACTTTCAATAAACTAATTGGTCATACACTGTCTTTCAATCCCTGCCTCAAAATATTGTAAATTTTGCTTCCTCACCCTGTACAATCTCTTAAATTGAAAAATATTTGTACAGTTCTTCTCTTCCATTGCCAAAGAATTCCACATTCTGACACCAACAACAGAAACACACATTTACTTCACATTAGTCCGAACCCTTTGCTGTTTAAAATTACACCTCCTTCTATGTTCTTCATCCTGTGATACTAAAACAAACAATTTCTGCAAATTTGCTGGCAAAAGTCCGTTTCTTGCTCTAAACACAATCAGCAATGTCCTTAATTCAGCCAATTCTTTAAACTTAAACAATCCTGATTTAATAAACAACTCTTTTTTATGTTCCCTGAAATTATCATTATACATGATTCTTATTGCTCATTTTTGTCATAAAAACAATGGCTTTGTGTTCCTCATACATGTGTTGCCCCATACTTCAATACAATAACTCAAATATGGTTGAATAAGTGAACAATATAAAATTCTCATTGCTTTATAATCCAACACATATTTTGCTTTACACAATACTGAAATATTTTTTGACACCTTTTTTTTTTTTTTTTTTTTTTTTTTAACATAAGCAATATGTGGCATCCATGTTAATTTATCATCCACTATTACACCCAAAAAACAAATTTCTGAAACCTTCTCAATCATAACCCCATTAATAGACAATGACACATGTTCTTCCCCTTTTTTCTTTTTGTGAATACCATCAACTTAGTTTTATTCCAATTCAAAGATACAGGGTGGGGAAGCAAAATGTACAATATTTTGAGGCAGGGATTGAAAGACAGTGTATGACCACTTAGTTTATTGAAAGTCATGAGAATTTATTTGCCACAAGAAAATTTACAATATAAAAAATGTTTTTATTCTATGTGTCCTCCTTCTTTCTCAATAACTGCCTTCACACGCTTCCTGAAACTTGCGCAAGTGTTCCTCAAATATTCGGGTGACAACTTCTCCCATTCTTCTTTAATAGTATCTTTAAGAAAGTCGACATTGCTGTGTGATGTTCTATTGGTAGCATGTTCTAAAACGCCCCAAATAGCAGAATCCAGAGGGTTTAGATCTGGGCTAGAAGGCGGCCATGAACATGATTCCCAAAAATTGCTAAAGTTGAATTTGCAGAAATCTTGTATTTTTCTAGCTGTGTGAGCTGGAGCACCATCCTGTGTCCATACATAATTTCCATCTGGGTAGTTTGCTTTAACCCATGGCAATACCTGGTATCTCAGAGTCTTGTAGTTGGATTTGGTTGGGTCCTTTAGGATTTTGGATTTGAGAGCTTTAATAAAAGCTTTGGTACGTTTTTTGTTGCTTCCTCCACTTCCAGACTTTCTCGTAATAGTTTTGCTCATAGTCATTCTCTTCTTTACATTATAAACAGTCTTTATGGACACTCCAACTACAGTCTACTCTCGTTATACCGCCAACTTCCGTTCACGGCCAAATTGGCGGTATAGCGAAAATGGCGTTACAACGGGTTGCGTCCATAATGTGCATGTCTTTACTATATGATGTCTATGCTGCCTCCGTTAACCCGTTCTAATTGCGTTTCTAAATAAATCTTGATTCTGTTATGTTGTAAGGGATCATTTAAAGTGGGGAAACATTTTAAGCATTATTATACCGTGTCGGGAAATGACACCCCATCATCTTGAGGCTTTGGCTTAATCCCACGTCCTCTTCCCGACATCCTGACCTACTGAGTGTTCTGCGATAAATGAACGGTGGCCGTTCCGTAGACCTACTCGTAGCTTGTCGCGATCAGCGTCTGGCGCGTTTGTTTCAGTGCATTGTTAAAATGTATGTGTACTCGATGGCAATCACGCTGGCGGTATAACGGTCGGGAAATCAATGGTATAAGTGTTGTTTGTGCATGGAACTGGGCTGGCGGATGGCGATAGGCGGAAATGGCGGTAGCTAATGGAATAATGCATTGGGGATTTTTGTGCAATGGTTTTGGTCGGCGGTGAGCGAAAATGGCGGTATAACGGCGGGCGGTTTAACGAGAGTAGACTGTATTTTTGAAATCTCCTTTGGTGTGACGAGTGCATTCAGCAAATCACACACTTTTTGACGTTTGCTTTCCTGATTACTCATATGGGCAAAAGTTTCTGAAAAGGTATGGATAATAGTGTTAGGTATGATTATGACATCAATATATGTTTGGTTTCAAAACAATTGACGTAGTGCCTGCTGAGAAAAAACAACTCAATGCTCATTGTAAATTTTGCTTCCCCACCCTGTAATTTGTTTATATCAAACCATTTTTTGAGTTGAACCATCTCATTCTCTATTTTCTGTACTAACGTTTCTAAAGTAGCATGTCTTCAACATTACATTTTTATCAAGGTGTTATTTCTTTATTAGAATACCAACATTCAAATAGCTGTGGAAGTTGTCAGTGTCTGAATTATCACACAACTCAGCCTCAGATTTATAGAGCTGCATAATGAGCTGAAAACTATTTGGCCTCGGGGCTTTGGTTTGACTGTTTTGGCTCATTTTGGCTGCTCTCATTGGGCTCTAGCATGCACCGTTTTCAGCTAAAATACTGTAATATTTCACCGTTCATTTCTTGCCCAAAACTGAGCAGTAGGCAGACAAAGTTGGCAGCTAGCTGGTGATCACAGTCAGGGCAGAATGACTGTTTATGCCTCCCTGTTGGATTTGAACATCTTTATGAGACCACTGTGATGAAATCAGACCTTGGTTGATACTGACATTTCACCTGTGTGAAATTTAGACAAGTTATACTTTTAGGTCCTTGGTGATTCATTAACTCTTTCGGTGCCAGACAGTTAAGGGGCTAATAAGCCTTAAAAGTGCCACAGATTTTGGCTGTTTTTCAGTATTTCGCATCGTTTTTATAATATTTGAAGAATCCTGCAGGAAACCGCTCTGTAACATCCGACCGATTGCTAATTAGATTCAAAACGCACCGGACGCAGCTGATTCATTATTGATCGTAATTTGCATAATTCATAATAATAATAATAATAATAATAATAATAATAATAATCTTTATTTATATAGCACTTTTCATACATTAAAACTGTAGCACAAAGTGCTTTACATATCAGTTTAAAAATCAGTACCGCCCCCCACCCACACCCACCCACTCACCCGCACACACACACACACACACACACACACATATACATGCAAACCCACAAGCTCACACATACTTAAGAAGACTGACTGAGCACGGGTAGACCAGAACAAAAATGTACAAGTAAAAGTAAAACATCAATTTAGGAGGCGCTGTCTCAGGGAGCCATCCGCACCAGGAGGCAGCCGCCGACCCCGGTGACCACGCACCAGCAACACAGCCCCGCATCCCAACCAGTGGGAGAGGGCCAACTGGGACCCCCACCCACCAGAAAGGAGCGGACCCCAGTGAGAGAAGGCGCCACAGCCCCCGGAGTCCACAGCCACCCCCCGGCATGGAGGGCTCCCTCTGATGAAACGCCAGAGAATAAGAAACATTAAAAAGATATAAAAATATTATTCGGTCGCGTGACCTCAAATTCCCGTCTGATTGGTCTCAAAAGGGGGACACAGAAAGAACGTCATCGAAATGTGAGAAAGAAATGGGGGTAGATGGTTTGTTTGTACACAAATGTGGCATGTTCTCCAAAGCCGATCTGATCGGCCCGTGGCACTTTACAGGTTGTATTCGTAAAGCCGATTTAATCGGCCCATGGCATTGAAAGAGTTAAGCCACATCTTCTGTTGACCTTTAGGGTGTCATAAGAATGGTCATAAAGATGTTTTTTTTGTGGATTAAAATTAAACTGGCTTCACCTGATAAGACAATTATATGTTCTGGTGCTCTAATGAAACATGATCTATAGGATTCATTTCCCGCAGTGAAAATAATCAGTCTAAGTGATGAGGAAGCTGGAGCTGTGCTGACATGCCTGATTCTCCACACATCTTCTACTAAATGCACCTTCCAATTAGCTATCTATTTTAAATGGAAGAATCTCCCAATGTGTATGGAAAGCAACGTCATGCATTGATGTCAGTGGTCGCATGTAAATTCTGCAACTTTTTCCCTCTATACTTCTTCCTTTTTACTGTGTTTCCTCAAATAGTTTTTGGGTCTTTTATCTCTCTACGCTGCAGAAGGTACCAGGCCTTTATTTGAGAAATGTTTGTATTAGAGATAGGGATGTATTTCTATTTTCCTGTATTTAATAAGGAGAAACGGTCTGATTTAACAAAGAGCTGTGTTTGGATCCACTTGTGTTGCAATGCTAGACATTCTCCAATGCTTTATTCTACAAAGAACATTTCCTTAACTTTAGAAAAATAAAATCCTTCTAGGATGTCAGTGGATGGAACATTCATTGCTGAAAAAAGCTTTTATTGTGTAAACTTTTTTTTTTTTTTTTCTGCCAGACTTGTCAACTTCTACAAACACCTGTTTTGCTGAAAAGAGGAAGACACAAACCTGCAGTGACGGAGGCTTATTAATAATAATAATAATAATAATAATAATAATAATAATAATAATAATAATAATAAACTTTATTTGTATAGCACCTTTCATACAGAAATTTTAGCCCAAAGTGCTTCACATTGATTGAAAAAATACAATATTAAAATACATTAAGATTTGATTATACATCAAGAAATAAAATGAAATTTGAGAGAAATACAATAAAATAGAAATAAAAAATAAAAACAGCGCACATTAAAATATTTGATTATACATAAAATTTTTGAAGCGCAAGAAATAAAATGAAATTTGAAATACAATAAAATAGAAATAAAAACAGAAATACAATAAAATAAAATAAAAATAAAAACAGCGCACATTCCTGGTTCCTGAATTGTGACCCCATTTTTATCTCCTTTCAAAGGCTGATGAGAATAAAAATGTTTTTAATTTGGTTTTAAATATATTCAGTGAACTGGCTTCTCTAATGTCTTTTGGAATTGTATTCCATAACTTTGGTGCATAGTTAGTAAAGGCTGCGTCCCCCATTTTCTTTGTAATATTTCTGGGAGTCGCTAGTAACCCTGCGTTTGATGACCTCAGTGTTCTAGTTTGTACATAATCGATCATTGAGTTTGCAATGTAACTTGGTCCGGTTCCATTTAGAGCTTTATATGTGAGGAGTAGTATCTTAAAATCAGTTCTGTAGCTGAAGACTTCGGGTGAGTAATCTACAGCAGCACACTGTTGAAAACAAGCAGATTATGTTATTAAATGTATTCAGTCAAACCTGGAAAAGGGTACATTATGTTTAACTAGTAGCACATTACATGGCAGGAACTAAAGTTTATCCATAATTTTGTTTTACTCAGCCTATAGTTATGAATCACCTTTTATTACCCCGCCCCCTGAAGGGGAGGCAAGGGGTATTGGTTTTAGTTCAGTTAGGTTTTTTTGGTTGTTAACATTCCAGCACTCTAGCAGCAAAACTATTGGTTGAATTCATACCAAATTGCCGGTGACCCAGAATATATCTCATTGCATTTTGGGAAAAGTTACAATTTTTTAGGAATTTTTAAATTATTATTTTTTCCTCCCATTTCCTTATAATTGGCGAAATTTCACATGTGTATAAAACATCAATTTTGTTTCAATTTACTTCAAACTTGGCACATATATAGAGGCAATTGATATGATGACATCAGCTGGATCGATGCCAAAATAAGCGATAATACGTGCGAGGGGCGGGGTTTGTTGTGCCTGGAACCACTTGCTTGTTTGTTTGTTTCTTTGTTTGTTAATACTCTAGCAGCAAAACTATGGGTTGAAGTCATACCAAATTGGGTTTATATATTGCCAGTGACCCAGAATAAATCTGATTAGATTTTTGGAAAAGTAGGTCAAAATTAATTTTTTTTTTTGGGAATTTTTAAAATCTTTTTTTCCCGTTTACTTAAATTGGGTGAAATTTCAAATGTCTGTAGCAGCAAAAATATTCATTGAATTCCTACCAAATTGGGTTTATAGATTGCCAGTGACCCAGAATAGATGTGGTTACATTTTGGGTAAAGTAGGTCAAAGTTCAAATTTTTTAGGAATTTTTTTACATCTTTTTTTGTCTCCAATTTACTTATAATGGGCGAAATTTCACATGTCTAAAAAAACATACATTTTATCACAAATTTACTTCAAACTTGGCACATATACAGAGGCAATTGATATGCTGACATCAGCACACACATAGACATGATGACATCAGCTGGATCGATGACAAAATAAGCTATAATACGTGCGAGGGGCGGGGTTTGTTGTGCCTGGAACCACTTGCTTGCTTGTTTGTTTATTTCTTTGTTTGTTAATACTCTAGCAGCAAAACTATGGGTTGAAGTCATACCAAATTGGGTTTATATATTGCCAGTGACCCAGAATAGATCTGATTAGATTTTTGGAACAGTAGGTCAAAGTTATTTTTTTTTTAGGAATTTTTAAAATCTTTTTTTCCCATTTACTTAAATTGGGTGAAATTTCAAATGTCTGTAGCTGCAAAACTATTGGTTGCATTCCTACCAAATTGGGTTTATAGATTGCCAGTGACCCAGAATAGATGTGGTTATATTTTGGGTTAATTAGGTCAAAGTTCAATTTTTTTTAGGATTTTTTTTTTTTTTTTTTTTTTTTTACATCTTTACTTTTTTTTGTCTCAGATTTACTTATAATGGGCGAAATTTCACATGTCTAAAAAAAATTTACTTCAAACTTGGCACATATATTGAGGCAATTGATATGCTGACATCAGCACATGCATATTTGACATTACATTGGTTGAATTCATACCAAATTGGGTTTATATGTTGCCAGTGACCCAGAATAGATTTGATTACATTTTGGGAACAGTAGGTCAAAGATGAAATTTTTTATACATTTTTACATTTTTTTTCCCCCATTTATTTAAATTGGGCTAAATTTCAAATGTCTGTAGCGGCAAATGTATTGGTTAAATTCATACCAAATTGGGTTTATAGCTCACCGGTGACCCAGAATAGAAGTGGTTACATTTTGGGAACAGTAGGTCAAAGTTTAAATTTTTTAGGAATTTTTAAAATCTTTTTTTTTTCCTCCCATTTACTTATAATAGCCAAAATTTCACATCTATAAAAACATCAATTTTCTTTCAATTTACTTCAAACTTGGCACATATATAGAGGCAAATGATAAGCTGGCATCAGCACATGCATAGACATGATGACATCAGCTGGATCGATGTTAAAATAAGCTAGAATATGTGCGAGGGGCGGGGTTTGTTGTGCCTGGAACCACTTGTTTGTTGTAGTGACTTAAACATTGCCAGTTTTAAAACACAGATTTCATTCAGGAATATTCATTTATCACAGTGTATTGTGTTTGTTTGGGTCAAGAAAACCAAGGTTATCATTATACCTGTGGTGAAATTATACTGCTTTGTGTTGTGTACTTGTAGCAGAAGGAGGTACAAACCAATATAGGTGACATGTTCTGCCAAAAGAAAAGAACCCCTGCTAAAAACAGCACTAGTAGATTGCAGAACTTAATTACTTTTATTCTTAACCACAGAGACCTTTCCAGTGGTGTAGTGGTCCCTGGAGAAGTGGGTATACTCTCAATTTTTGACTTCTTCTTTTTTTCTTTTTTAAAGTCCAGAAAAAGTAAAAAAAAAAAAAAAAAAAAAAAAAAAAAAAGTAGGTTCTCTCAATATGTGAAGAAGATTCTGTTATTCTCATTTGCATTTCCAATAATCAAGCATCTTTCAACGAGACGTGCTGTGACCTGTCAATCAACTGGGGTGGAACTGGCACCTTGAGGTGTTCAATCACATTCCAGAGGCAGTCAACACTAGTTAGCTAGTTAGTTTTCTTCTGCATGACCTGCCCTACTCTACCTTTGATTGGCTCATCACTACTGACAAACCAATCGAATCAGGGAAGGCAGCGAGTACTAACCAATTAGAGGCAGAGTAAGGCGGGTCATGGCTTCACCATCCTAAGGGAAAAAAACAGGTAATTTAGCTCAGATACTACTGAATGGTGCGCATCAGGGGGATTTAGAAGTGGGTATATGCAATGATGACTGAAAAATAAGTGGGTATACCCCCGTATACCCTGAACTACACCAAGGTTATAACAGTTTTGGATTTTTCATTATAGTTTAGTTTTATTTAGTTTTGACTTTTTTTTTTCCTCTAATTCAGTTAGTTTTAATTTGTTTTTAGAGCAGGTTTGCTAGTTTTTATTAGTTTTCATTTTTTTCTATATGCTTAGTTTTAGTTTAGTTTTAGTATTAATTTTAGTTTTTTCGTATCTTTTCTCCTCTTCGTATTCAAATAAATCCCAGACAGGACTCTGCTGCTTTCTCCCAACTTTAGTCTCCATGTTTCCAGGTAGAGTGACGACCAGAAGACGACACTAAACAACAAGTGACGGACGTATGGTGCCGCTAGAAAATTGCTAGAGCGAAATAAATCGATTTCATATCAATCCGACATTGACGAAGACGAAAACGAAGGGAATTTTATCCATAATTTTTAGCCGTTTTTAGTTAGTTTTGGAAGTACACAATACAGTTTCAGTTAGTTATTGTTTTTTTCTTTTAATTATAGTTTTTATTTATTTCACTTAACGAAAATGTTTTTTCAATTCTAGTTTTTGTCATTTCATTAGTTTTCGTTTACGATAATAACCTTGGACTACACCACTGGATCTATCTATTGTATACTGAACAACAAAAGAAACGCAAGTTTTGGTCGTTAATTTAGGCAAGAGTTCAGCTGTCCTGTTGAGTTGTCAACTGAGATACACATAACAATAAGTGAGTTGTAACCATCGGAGCGTGTGTTTGCAGGCAAACACGACCACGACTGGTGTTGAGCACGTGTACAAAGTATCGGAGGTGCGGTACATTTTGAGTGATATGGTAGTGGGAGCAACAAATGGGAGTGGCAATTCCCTTTGTTTATCCGGGGGCTATAAAAAGAAATGGTAAGATTCAAAAGTTACTGCATTACCACGATGCCTCGCCTTAACGATAATCTGAGAGAACACGCCATTGGTATGCTTGATGCTGGTTTAACGGCTCGCAACGTTGCCAGACGTCTGCAAGTGCACGAGTCCACCATCAGTATATATATATATATATATATATATATATATATATATATATATATATATAATATATATATATATATATATATATTTATATACACTAATGATTGTAGGAGCAGGCATGAGAATAGGCACTATGTGAAATTCGCAGATGACACAGTTATAGTGAGCCTTTTAAACAATGAGGAGGACGGGCATGGTCCTGTAGTGGATGATTTTACCTCTTGGTGTGAAAACTTTTACCTGTCCATCAATGTCTCCAAAACCAAAGATATGACTATTGATTTCCGTAGGTCTCCCCATAATGTATTACAAACCGTTATTCGAAATAAGGTCGTTGAAAACGTGGATGAATACAAATACTTAGGGACCATTATTGATAGGAAATTATCATTTGACTGTAATACAGAGGCGGTGTGTAAAAAGGCCCAACAGAGACTTTTATTTTTAAGAAAGATGAAATAATTTAATGTGTGCGGGACTTTGATGACTTTGTTTTACCAGTGTTTTATTACCTCCGCCAAGGAGGTTATGTTTTTGCCAGGGTTTGTTTGTTTGTCTGTCTGTCTGTTTGTCTGTCCGTTAGTGTGCAACATAACTCAAAAAGTTATGGACAGATTTTGATGAAATTTTCAGGGTTTGTTGGAAATGGGATAAGGAAGAAATGATTAAATTTTGGTGGTGATCGGGGGTGGGGGGGCCCACGGGGGGGCCCATTTCCAACAAACCCTGAAAATTTCATCAAAATCTGTCCATAACTTTTTGAGTTATGTTGCACACTAACGGACAGACAAACAGACAGACAGACAAACAAACAAACCCTGGCAAAAACATAACCTCCTTGGCGTGGGGGGGGCCCACAGGGGGGGCCACTGATCAGCCTTGGCGGAGGTCTGCGCTCTCCGAGTGCTTCTTAGTTCAGTCTGTTTTTAACGTTTTGCATTGTGCTGTGGTATGGTGGTCTTTCAATGACCAACAAGAAGAAGCTAACTAGGCTGGTAAATGCAGCATCAAAGGTGGTTGGGGTCCAGCTAACCCAGCTGCGGGACATATATGATAAACAGGTCAGCGGTAAGGCCAAGCAAATTTTAAACTGCCCTGATCACCCACTTTTTGGGGAGTTTAATTTGCTCCCCTCTGGTTGCTGTTTTAGGCTTCCTCAATTGAGAACTGGACGGGCTAGGGACTCCTTTATTCCTGCAGCTATTAGGAATCTGAATTCACGTAGCTGATATCTAGTTTTTTGTGTTTTTTTTTTTGTCAATTTTTAAAATCTTTTATGTGATCATTTATTTTTTAACGCCCGTGGCCATATGGCAATTAACTTGTGTACTGCCCAATTGGACCTGTTCTTTTACTTGTGTTGGGAAGGGGAGTGGCTCCATTGTGTGTTGTCCTGTTTTATGTAATTTTATTGGGGTGGCATATGGGGGTGCTGTTTATGAATATGTGTTTCTGTGTATGTGCTTATGTGTTTATGACCCCTGCTGCACACCGAATTTCCTTTTCTAAGGATAAATAAAGTTGAAAGTTGAAGTTGAAGTTGAAGTTCAGTAGGCTGAGGACACGACTCCGTGACACAGGGACCACTCGGGACAGACCGAGATCCGGAAGACCACGTGCGACCACCCGTAATCAGGATCGCCATATTCGCTTGGCCCATCTCCGTGACCGTCAACTCAGTGCTACAAGGACGGCAAGAGAGACCCACTGTGAATTTCACGGCTGGATATAAATATCTCATATGAAACCAATATTCATAATAAAACTCCCATATAAAACAATACCGAAACATACTTGCGTTTCTTTTGTTGTTCAGTATACATGACAATATAGTGAGCGGTCGTCTGGGGAGTCGAATATTTTCTAATAGACCTCCTCTCTATAATAAACAGCAGTATTTGAACATCCTCACAAACCCAGGCAGATCGATGCTGTCTGTCCTGGTGGCAGATAGTGTGTGGGTGTGGGTTGTGGATGTCTCTATGTCTCACGGTGAACTTTTAAAATCCAACTGCTTCCAGGCAAAGTTGGACAGAAAAATCCAGTTCTTGTCAACTCCGGCACAATCTCAACCGAACCACGACCCATGGCAAGCACGCAAGATTCTGCAAGATACAGAGCCGCAGATGGTGGAGAAAGTCGGAAACAATGAAACTGACAACCAGAAACAAGGCAAACCTATTCCCTCCTGTCAAATCGGACATGATTTGATTTCATGCTTCCCACAAAGAAAAAGAACTCAAAAGGTCAACCATGTTTGTAACCAAGAGAAGGCATTTTATACTTTTTATTTCTCCATATACAGTCTATGATCTTCATTCCACTGCATAGGTTAAACAGAAAATATGAATAATTTTACCGGGGGGGGCTATGCATAATAAGACCCTCTGCCTGTGCAATGTAATCATTTTTCCACCAGGAAGTCTACCATACCGTGTACTTATACATGCACCATATTGTGTCGAAATAACCTGTTTCTTATTAGCGTCCTGGGAAATGCCACATATTCACTTCGCCGATACATTTGCACTCTGTTTAGTCGTAAGCCTCGGGGTAGGAACGAAATGACAGCACAAGACTTCCCAAAGAAATAATGAAAATAAACTTGTTAATATAGCAATGATAAACATTGTAAACAGGGTTCTTTTTCCTATATTTTGTCCACCTTAAAGAGAATAAACAGGCTGTGAAACACCATACTTTGTGGTGTTTTCACTTAAGTACAAAACGCAGAAGACTGTGTTGGACTAAATTTAGAGCAGGGGTCTCGGACTCATTTTCTTTCAGGGGCCACATTCAGCCCGATTTGACATCAAGTGAGCCAGACCAGTAAAATGATAGCATAATAACCTATACGTAATGACAACTCCAAATTTTTGTCTTTGTTTTAACTTTAGCCCTATCAGCCCGCCCATGGGCCAAAAAAAAATATATTAATATTCATCTACTATAAAAATATAATAAATCAGGACAATTAATGTTTTTTTTTTCAACTTTTGCTCAAAGTTTAGACCCTAATGTTAATAAAAGTACATCAAAAGTGTATTTTAGTGCAAACTTTAATGTTCAAACATGATTTTTAATCTTTGTGGGGTGAAATATACACTATTAAAAATCTCCGACACAAACAATTAATTTATGCATATCATCGTCAATCCAGCCAAAAAAAAAAAAAAGGCGAGGATAAAAAAATTCTAATTTCTCTTTTAGTTTGTTACAGTTTACTCAGGCATAGTAATAGATACAATATTTTAGACAATGGGAATAGATTCTGTGAGGTCTGTAAATGTCCATAGACACCAAGAACATCCATTCAATTTAAACTTTTTCGTACTTTCAACTATGTCTAAAAATTAGTAGAATATACTTAACATTTTATAGTGACATCATAAAACTGAAATCATTTAAGTGCATTGTAATTAAAGCATTTTAGTAAATATAAATTCCGGGCTTACAGTGCAGAAGGATAATATTAAAACACGTGTTCTGTGTCGATAGTGCCTTGCACCTGTTGCCACGAGATGCAACACGACTAATTTATTTGACCATTTACATCGGCACCCCACAGCTATTATATCCTATTGAGCATTTTTTTCATATCGCAATATATATCGCAGGGTTAAAAAAAAATCGCAATTTCAGTTTGTTTTTTTTTTCCAATATCATGCAGCCCTACAATTGCCTTACAATCATGGAAAGTGCAGTAATAATAATAATAATAATAATAACAATAATAATAAACTTTATTTGTATAGCACCCTTCATACAGAAATTCTAGCCCAAAGTGCTTCACATTGATTGAAAAAAAAAAATACAATATTAAAAAACATTAAGATTTGATTAGAAATACAATCAAATAAAGATAAATATAAAAACACATTAAAATATTTGATTATGCATAGAATTTTTGAAGTGCAAGAAATAAGATGAAATTTGAGAGAAATACAATAAAATAAAAGCAGCGCACATTATGCATAGAATTTTTGAAGTGCAAGAAATAAGATGAAATTTGAAATACAATAAAATAAAAAATAAAAACAGAAATACAATAAAATAAAATAAAAAAATAAAAAAAACGCACATTCCTGGTTCCTGAATTGTGACCCCATTTTTATCTCCTTTCAAAGGCTAATGAGAATAAAAATGTTTTTAATTTGGTTTTAAATATATTCAGTGAACTGGCTTCTCTAATGTCTTTTGGAATTGTATTCCATAACTTTGGTGCATAGTTTGTAAAGGCTGCGTCCCCCATTTTCTTTGTAATATGTACCATGCTGCATGATGGGAAATGAAGGCGCAGTACCACGCTGCACTCATTGTGAGGTATGCACGGCACAGACCCCCCGGAGTGGGAGGTGGGGGTATTTACGAATCATTCACACCACTGTCTTATGAACTATTCACCCCCCACCTCATTCGTGTGCTCACTATTTCACTCTGCAGGCGCACCTTCATATTAATGTATTAATTGTCGTTCACATTTTAAACATTTATTTATCAAACCATTTTTATGTCAGTACTTATAAAATATAGACTCACACCTTTTACCAAAAGTCTGCTCGCTCCAGCATAAAAACTACCTCATCTACAACCCGTGGTTCCCCATGGGTCATATACTAGTTTGTAATAATTGCAGAGGCCCGCTGTGATCTTAATCCTATGTGAATACATGTGTGTACTGCAGGAAGTACAGATTCCATCACAAATGACCTACTATATTTAGCCAAACGCAGAAGATGGGTGATGGGATACCCTTATGCAAAGAAAATATATTTCTCTATATATTGACTGTCAATATATTACTGACTGAAAAATATATTACTGTATAATATATATTTATATTTAAAATATACAGAATAATATATTGTATCAATATATTTTGTATTATATTACAATATATTGAAAAATACATAAGGAATTGCCGCTTTCCATATATTGAAACATGTATGACAATATATTTACTTATACATGTAAATATATGTCATTACATATTTAGTAATACACTTCATAATGTATGTATGCATATATACATACATATATTGTCTAGTGTATTACTAAATATATGTAATTATATATTTAGTAATACACTTCAAAAAATATGCATGTATATATATGTACATCTTTTTCATCCTATGTTGCCAAAATGGCCAAGAAGGCATCTTTTTTCAGCTAACACTTTTTTCATGTATATCACGACGCATATTTTCATGAAATATGTTATTATGGATACCAAGTAATGTAAGTGTTGATAAATATCTGCTTTATGTAAACTTGTGTCAATGGAAAGAAATTGAGTTTCAATAAAACTATATGTAAAAATATAGGGCAGTTTTTGTCTTCATTGCAATATATGTTTTATATGTGTCAATATATGATTAAAGCATATATTGCAGTATATTGGAAAATATATGCACTACTTTCCCATATATGGAAATGTATTTTTTAATATAATGCATTATATTTTTCAATATATTACCATATATTTTTGTTTCATAAGGGTAACACTATATAATAAGTGCACACTATGAAGCATTAGTTAAGCATTAACAAATACTGAACTCATTATTTATAAAGCATATTTCTGACATGAATACTCATTAATAAATGGTTTATAAGCACAGTTATAAAGGATTTACTTATCATTAATAAGCTCATCTACAATGTGCTTAATGAGTGTATCTTCATACTTTATAAATTATGGATTTAGAATCAGATTCAGAAAATCTCATTTGTAAATGCTTTATATGGCATAGATAGTGCACACTTTAAAGGACAGGTGTCAAACATGCGGCCCGGGGGCCAAAACCGGCCCGCCATAGGTTCCAATCTGGCCCGTGGGATGACTTTGTCAAGTGCAGAAGATAGTAACAGTCAAGGGTGTTAAACTTGAAAATAATAACACAATAACCTAGAAATAATGACTCCAAATGTTCGTCTTGGTTTAATGTGGAAAAAAATATGACGTTATGCCTGTAAATAATGTCAACTCCAGTTTCTCCTCTTTGATTTATTGCAGAGAACATTAAACTCTGATATCTTTTAATAATAAAACGTCAATAACTTGAACAAATATGAACAACCTGAAATGTCTAAAGCAGGGGTGTCAAACATGCAGCCCGGGGGCCAAATGCGGCCCACCAAAGGGTCCAATCCGGCCCGCAGGATGAATCAGCAAAAATGACACTTAACTCTTTCCCCGCCATTGACGAGATATTCCGTCAATTGCTTCCCAACGCTTCCCCGCCAATGACGAGATTTTCCGTCAATCCGTGTTTTCACTGTTATACTGTAGTTGGAGGTGTTGTGGATCATGTGAATTACTTTCCTTAGTCCAAAAACAAACAATTAAGCAGCTTTTTCGGAAAAATGACGGGCCGGGTTTAACGTTTTTGCACTGGAGTCTCTGTATCCCATGGCAACGCATCCAGCGGCAGTCACTGAATGAGGAAATGAAGACTGCAGGAACCGCGCGCAGTTTCAAAAGCCTTAAAGATGATTATGGAGACAGAGTCTGACAATTCAATATATGATGGAGCTACAGAAGAACCATTTAGAGACAGGAACGGAGAAATAGAAGGTCAGGGAGACGGACACGGAACACGGGAAACAAGGAGCGGCTCAGGTCCGACACGGAGGTGCGGGTGGGGGGGGGCGGGGGCACAGAGCAACACGGAGAAAATGACAGACAGGAGGAAGAGAAAAGAGACATTTCTAGTGGACATTCAAGGAGAAGACAGACATACAGACATGGGACAAGACAAAGGAAAGCTAGTCTGCATCTGTTAGAGTGAGTTCAGATTCAGACTGAGGACACAGAACAGATTCAGCTGTAGAATGTCAGCAGGACACATGGAAGACACTTTTGGATTTGGCTTTTGTATGAAATAAATAAATACATATATTCATACAGAGATAAATAACTAGATGTCCATAGAATTATTTACAGATCAAACACAGCAGCTGGTCCAACAGGAGGACCTGGTGCAGCCAAAGGCTAGAAATCTACAGTATTTAGTGCATTTGTTTCTTTTTTTCTTGAAAATGAGGAATATTGAGGTGTTTATATCCAAAAGCTAAACTACTATGTGTTAGACTTATAACTGATGTATGTAAATGTGCAAAGTTTAGAAGGAACCTGGTGTTTTACAAGATGTTCGGTCTAAAGTTTGGTGTGGATTCCCCTAACATTTTGTGGAATGATGGGATATCTTAGAGCTGTTTGTTACTATTATTGCTGTTATTATTATTTTATTTTGTGATTTTGAAGATAGTGTTACTGTTGGTGAATAAGAAAGAGTCAAAAATGTAAATAGGAAATCAGTTTTCTCTTGAAAATCAATATCTTTGAAAAAAATGCAATTTTCTCAGCTTTTTGCTCAAAATTCAGTTTTTTCCTGAAATGACCAATATTCAAATGTTTATATCTCACGAACGAATAAAGATAGAATAAAATAGTTTTTTGTGTTTAAAAGTTGAAGTTCTGTTCTTTCTTTTGATGTATTCAGTGTTCACATACTCCTAACACAACATTTTCAGTGAGCCTCCAAAGATTAGTGAAAATGACCAAAACGGCTGGCGCTGGCTACCAACTCACTGGAAAATGCTCTGGCGGGGAAAGAGTTAAGATATTAACAATCAAGGATGTCGTAGTCGTTTTTGTTCAGGTTCCACATACAGACCAATGTGATCTCAATTAAAATGATAGCATAACAACCTATAAATAATGGCTCCAAATTTTCTTAGTTTAGTGCAGTGGTTCTTAACCTTGTTGGAGGTACTGAACCCCACCAGTTTCATATGCGCATTCACCGAACCCTTCTTTATTAAAAAATAAAATATGATTTTTTTCAAATTCAAGACACAGGCATGTTTTACTGGTGCACAAAATGAACCGTGCATTAACATCACTGTGTTCAAAGAACAAAACCAATACAGTGCATGAACTTACAACAAATTCCATACCTTTTCACAAAGACATGACCTTTTTTAATACAACCACACTGAAATGGTTTTAATTTTTAACCTTATGTATTCCAATAATGAACTTATTGTATTTATGCTATTTATCATTTTTAACATTTTAACACACACCCATCACCTAATTTCCATCAGGCTACAATAATAATGAATATTTACTGCAAATCAGTGGGACTTCTGCTGTTGCCTTTGAGAAATCAGTTCAGAAATGCGTGGCTTCACCTTGGTTTTATTACGGCACTAGCTCGGCTTTAGCGTAATACAATTTCTCCATCCGCGACGGTGCGTCGGTTGCCACATGATTGTAACTGACCAGTGCGGTGACCAAAAAATGTAAACAAACGCTACACATGGCTGCCTCCGTGGTTAACAGGAAGTAGCAAAAGTCATAATAACGATGTGGAAAATACTAAAATAATTCATCGTCAGACGAGTGGAAGAGATTATAAACACTTCCGTATGTGTTGTAGTGCTATAAGCAACAACAATACACGGCGCATATTGGATGTCAATCAGAGAAAGAGTCTCCAAAGCCATTTGTTTACATACACGGACCTAGCCCGACACACACACCCGACTAATGAGTCGAGTGTGTGTCTTGACCTCTGCCGAACCCCTGAGACTGACTCACCGAACCCCTAGGGTTCGATCGAACCCAGGTTAAGAACCACTGGTTTAATGTGAAAGACATAATATTACATTACATCTATAAATAAAGAAGGACAACTCCAAATTTTTCTTTGTTTTAGTGTAAGAACTTATGTTAAATGATGAAAATATTAACATTTACAAACTATTCTTTAACAATAAAATGCGAAAAACCTGAAATTTTGAAAGTGAAATTTTAATTATTAATTATTCTTCCTGTTATTAAATATTTTGTGTCTTTGTAGATCCAATCTGTAATATACACGTATAAATGGTAAGCTGAGGTGTAATATTGTTAAAATTGCACTTATTTTTCTCAAGAAATTTCAGGGTTTTTTTCAGGTTATTCACATCATTTTTGTTTGGACAGTTTGCAAATGTACATACTTTTATAATTGAATGAATGAATGAATGAATGTTTATTTCAGTTAAATACAAAAAACAAAACATGCATATTAAAAAAACAACAAAACAAAACACCTACATATTAAAAAAAACAAACATAAAATTAACACATTTTGTAACTGAAAAAGGAAGAAGCTGAAGCCGGAGGCTTATTTCTGCTTCTCCTATTCACATCCTTAGTCAAAGTCCACACCTTAAGTTGCAGCAGGTAAATACTTAAACTTAAATTATACTACATTCAGTGTAATAAGTTATTTTGTAATAATATTACTTTCATAGCCCCTCATAATTTGACAAATTAAATTCTTTTTGAAACTCAACAGTGAGCTCCACAATTTCACTTCATCCTTCAGTTCGTTCCATAGCTTGACACCAATAACTGAAACACTGTGATATTTAACATTTGTTCTTACTTTACATTTTTCAAACACAAACATCCCTCTTAAATTATAATGTCCTTCTCTTAACTTAAAATTTTCTGAATACAAAAAGGAAGGTTTTTACTTTTAACACGAAACATAAATTCCATTGTTTTTAAATATACAATGTCAAGAAATTTTAGTAAACCAGATTCTACAAAAAGTGGATTACTTGATTGGAGATAACCAGCTTTGTTTATGACTCTAATAGCTTTTTTTTTTGGAGTTTAATTATTGGGTCTAAATTAGTTTTATACACATTGCCCCATATTTCCACACAATATGACATATATGGCATTACAAGTGAACAATACAACATATGCAAACATTTTTTGTTGAACAAGTCTCAAGTTTTATAAAGAATCGCAACAGCCTTGGACATTTTGCGTTTGATATATTCTATTTGTGGTTTCCAACAGAGTTTATGGTCAATAATCACTCCCAAAAATTTTGTTTCATACACCCTTTCAATTTCAATTTCATGAATTTTTAGTTTTATATCATCATTTCCCCTAGCACCACCAAAAACCATAAATTTTGTTTTATCTTCATTAAGTGATAACTTATTAACGTCAAACCATTTTTTTTAACTTGCTCAATTCCTTTTCCACAGTTTCTAATATTTGTTTCATATTTGCTCCCGAATAAAGCGAATTAGTATCATCTGCAAATTTTGTAAATTTTAACTTACTAGATGCCATAAAAATATCATTTAGATAAAGTATAAATTTTGATTGCACTAAAATAAAGTTACAAATTTGGAGTCGTCATTATTTACAGGTTATTATGCTATTGTTTTACTGGTTCGGCCCACTTGCGATCGATTTGGGCTGAATGTGGCCCCTGAAGTAAAATGAGTTTGACACCCCTGCTTTAGATGAACTCACACCATATACTTAATTAATGTGTAGTAAATGCTTTATACTACCTGAAATAATTAATTCCTGTATTAATAACTGTTTATAAGACATCTATTGGAAAATAAATCTGTGAGTTAGTATAAAATACCTACTAACATATTTATTAACCATTAGAACATGTTTGAATAGTGTATGTGTGAGCATAAATGTACATCATAACTGGTTTGTAAGTAATGCAATACATAATTTTTAAATGCTGAATCCATAATTTATAATGTATGAAAACACAACCATTAAGCATATTGTAGATGAGCTTATTAACCCTTTCATGCATGAATTATGAGAACATTAATCAAGATTTTTTTTTTCTTTATTCCTCTTTGGGCATTAAAAAAACCCCAATGTGATTATTATTATTATTATTATTATTATTATTATTATTATTATTATTTTTTTTTATTTTTTTTTTTTTTTTATGAAGCTATTTTTCATGGAGTTGCAAAAATGTCCACCAAGCTGGACCCCAATGCATTTAATTTTTGAAGCAAAGAACCACATATTTACTGATATACTGTGTGAAAACTATGAAATAAAAACTTTAAATGCTGCTAATTTGGTGTTTTCTCACATTTTAACATATACTACAAACAAAAACTTATGGATATTTTTAATTTTTGGGCTGTTTTTTTCAGTTGGGATTCTTGCACAACACTTTTTACTTTTTTTGTGTGTGAATTGAATTGAAACACTTTTTTTTTTTTTTTTTATAAATAAATGACCAGACATAGTTTTATTTACAAATGGCAAAAATGACAAAAAAACAAAAAAAAAAAAAAAGAAATATCCTTAACTTTTTTTTTTTTTTTTTTTTTTTTGTAGTGTACTCTAATACTAGTCATTACTCACTTCATGGACATAATATGCCAAAAAATAAATAAAATAAAACATTTGTTGTCCACTGTAGTGACCACTATGCATGAAAGGGTTAATGATGAGTAGAACCTTTAGAACTGTGCTTATAAACCATATATTAATGAGTATTCGTGTCAGAAATATGCTTTATAAATGATGAAGTCAGTATTTGTTAATGCTTATCTCATGCTTCATTGTGTGTACTTATGGTAAAGTGTAACCAATGGGTCTTTTTTTTTTTTTTTTTTTTTTTCCCTCCTTTATTTTTTCTGTCTTGGTTGAGAATTATAGAGACTGCTTAAATTTATTTTTTAATTAATCTTGGTCGCAAGTTCAGGAAGCCATGTTATTCCACAGCACAGGAGACCACACAGAGCACGCTCAAATCCATCATAAGAGGGACATCGTGAAGACATGATGAGACTGACAACATGCATGACAGCGTACAGTAGGGAATCTTTTTCTGTCGTTCAACAGGCTTTGCAGTCATCGTGTGGTAGCCTCTAGTGAGCTCTGATATGCTTTGCTTAGCATAGCAGGGGTGTAATGTCAGAAAATTTGCATAAAGAGGTACAAAGGCACCACATGAGACACTCGTTTGTAAAACCAAGTCCCTGATAAAAAGGGTTGTAGACTATCAACTTTAATTTATGTAATCTGAAGGGCTAGGCTACTAAAATAATAATCAGATATTTCATTAGGAGGTATGTGTGTGTTGTATGTTGCTGCTGTCAACTGTGAAATTTCCCCACGGTGGGATCAATAAAGTCTTGTCTTATCTTATTTAATCTTATCTTATATTCATTTGCCTCTGCTTGAGCCTGTGTTTTGTCGCTGTGTATTTGCTTGTGTATTCTGCTGCTTTTTTTAGTTTTGGCTTTGCTTTGCAGTTTCTTTTTCATGTTTGATCGAACCTGCACTTATGCAACATTGATTATAGATTGTTTTCTCCTGCACCGTATCAATTCCAACTGTCACTTCTTGACTTCTCACATCCACTTAATGCAGGATTTTTGGCTCTTTGGGAGTTTTTTGTTCTTTCTGGTGTTGTGTTGATTGCTTCAGTTTGTTCTTGAGTCTAATTTTGCACAAAACAAACTTAGGGGCCGTTTACACGGCGTAGGATTCAGTCGACTTCGGGAAGATTTCATTGCGGATTAGCCTTCTGTTAACATGGAAACGGTGCCTAGAGTGCCTGAATCCGGAAACTTTTGATACCAGGGTCCAGGGTGGAACATTATCGATACGCTCCGCATTTCAGCTCCGTGTTAACGCAAATCGGAGCGTTCCGGGGTAAAATATGACGTCACCGCATGCGCGCGCAGCCAAGAAACGCCAATTAACCCACTCCAGGCCAGTTGGTGGCGGTACTGCGCCTCCAAGCTGGTTTGCCAGCCTCTATGACACAATAAAGCTGCAGAAAAAGAAGGAACAACCACAACAACAATGGCCGGTTTCAGAACAACATACGAGCTGCTAACTGTGCTCAGTTTGCTGTCGCTTCTCCACCAAAGTTAGACTTACTGCGTCTACACTCTTACCAGCGGAGACGCATTTCTTATATTCGCCAATGCCAGAGTCAATCCCTAACGTACCATCGAAGGAGGACAGTTAGGAGATCGCCAGCTACTGGTCTGGCATGGCCACTACAGCATATTCAGCCGTCCTCGCGGACTCATGTTAACGCAGATCGTTATTATAGCGGCTTCGTCTTAACGCGGAATGATTTTATAACGCAACGGAGAAATCTTTGCGGAATTAGATCCTAGTGTTGCCGTGTAAACGTACCCTTATATAATCAGTGTTGGGCAAAGTACTTTTAAAAAAGTAATTAGTTATAGTTACTAGGTACTTTCCCAAAAAAGTAGTTGAATTAGTAACGGAATTACTCCTTCATAAATGTAATTTGTTACTAGAGGAAGTAATTATTCAGTTACTTTTTTGTAAAAACCTTCAAATATGTAAACGGAAACTGATTTTTGAGCATGTCTCACGGTTCAATTGCATAGAGTAGAACAGCAGACAGGTACTGAATACCATGATTTTAGTGAGGCTGGGGTCCACCAGGGCCCGGCTTTTCCACCACATAAGTGCATATCTGCATTTATAGGAAGAAGATGTTCCTCTAGTTAATCCCACATCTCCACTTTTTTCAGTCACTCCTCCTGATCCAGCTGTAAATGTCTTCAGTCCAGTCAGTCGGACTCACTGATAACTCCTCCCCTTAAGTTAGCTTTGCATGTACACTCAAAAAAAGGATTCTTGGCTCTAATAAACATGAAGTAATATTTTAAAGTAAAATGTAACTGAAATATATGAAATTTAAAGTTAATTTATCCGAAAAAGTCAAACATAATGTGAATATGCTTAGTATAAAGTGAATCTAAACAAATAAAGTAAACTTTATTTACTAGATCACATAAAAAGGCTGAGCGTCACAGTCAAACACAGTTTATGTAAAAGTTTGCATTAACTAAATCAAATCTGACTGAAGGTATTTCATTTATTCATATTGACTCAATATGATAGAAAAAACATTGTATTAAATGCAACTCTTTACATTTAACTTATGTAATAAAATTACATGGAAAATGTACATGTAATTAAAATACATAAAGTCAACATTTTTGGCTTAATTATTTTTTTGAGTGTAGATGCGTTCAAGTGAATAGGGTGTGCTGGGACAACTCAAACTCTATGTATGTATGTATGTGTTGTGTTTTTTTTTTTGTTTTTTTTTGTTTTTTGTAGTTTTGTTTGTTTTGTTTTGTTTTCTTCTCTCTCTTCTGCCCAGTTTATGCAGTTCTGGTTGTAGTTATTGTCATCATTATAATTGTCTCCATGGTTGTTGCTGTTTGTATTGTTGATACTTTCTTGTGAGGGTCTTCGCCACCTTCTTCTCTCTTGTTTTCTCCCCTTCTTCTACCCCCCCACCCCCATGTCAGGTCCGGCATCGAAATGTGGTTCAACAAAGCTCATAATAATCACAGTAGAATATCAAAGGGTGCTTCATATACTTTATGAAGTTACCCTTGGCAAAGCAAATTTGTTCAGCACCAAAAGGAACCAGACTACCATTCTGCTGTTAGAACGCTGGACAAGACAAGTAGGAAAAAAAAAAAAAAAAAAAAAAAAGTAGTGTGAGATACTCCCTGGTAAAATGTCCAAATAAAAGAGGATACACAAGCAAAGGTGTTAGAAAAATGGGCAATGATGACTGGGAGTACAGTTGGTGTCGGCTGCTGCCTTATCGGTACAGACAGCTGCCTGTCAGCCAGCTGAGCCCATAAAAAGAAAAAAAAAAAAAAAACTCTATGGGGCCATTATTGTAGCAATATTATTTGCAAATGCGTGTGGAGAGTTGAGTGTCCGTATTTCAATCTGTCTGTGCGCAGTCGGATTTACAAATGTGTAAATGAATCTGTAAATGCGTGATGAGATGTGTGTGTCTGTACAACAATCTGCAAATGTGTAAAACAACTTGTGTGTGTGTAATCAGATTTGAAAAGTCAAAGTACAGGGGTTGGACAAAATAATGGAAACACCTTAAAAAATCAACAAAATATAATTTAATATGGTGTAGGTCCGCCTTTTGCGGCAATTACAGCCTCAATTCTCCGAGGTATTGATTCATACAACTTGTGAATTGTTTCCAAAGGAATTTTAAGCCATTCTTCAGTTAGAATACTCTCCAATTCTTTTAGAGACGATGGCGGTGGAAATGAACGTCTTACTTGAATCTCTAAAACTGACCATAAATGCTCAATAATGTTGAGGTCTGGGGACTGTGCCGGCCATACGAGATGCTCAACTTCATTAGAATGTTCCTCATGCCATTCTTTAACAATTCTAGCTGTATGGATTGGGGCATTATCATCTTGAGGTGAAGGTGTTTCCATTATTTTGTCCAACCCCTGTATTTTCACTACAAGACCCAGAAATACAGACAAATCATTGGTTACAAGTCAAGCGGCTTCTCGATCGGCTCTCTTTACACACGTGAATTTTGCTACACTTCTGCAGTGACAGATCCACAAATGCGCAGCGGGATTTGTCTGTAAAACCAGGGTTTGTGTGCCTGGGCTCAGGCTGCCCTGGGCTCAGGCTCACAGGCTCCCTCATTCCGGCTGCGTTCGGCTTTGCTCGCTCCTTACATTGGTAGTAATACAGCCTACATACATACATCGTCATTTGCAGCCATCTTTCCTTGCCCAGGTGAATCTTCTTCTTCTTCTTCTTCGATTTTTAGTGGCAGTTGGTGAACCTTGCAAGCACAAGTCACGTAAACTCACATCAGGTACAAGAACGAGCAAAGCCGAACACAGCCGGAATGTGAGCCTGAGCTTTGATTTCTTTGTAAACTAGAAAAACACTCAGAGAGCGCAGACCTCCGCCAAGGCAGATCAGCACCCCCCCAAATCACCACCAAAATTTAATCATTTGTTCCTTGTGCCAGTATCAACATTTCCTGAATTTCCAACTCCATCCATAATGTTTTGAGTTATCTTGGTGTAGCAAGAATTGGATACCAAATTATTTATTAATTGAGTGTTGATTTATTGATTAATTTAATTATAGATTTATAACCAAACTTAAACTTAAATCAACTCAAAACAATAATTTGGAAATCTTGCATAGGTTGATAGTTCGTGGACTGCACATTGAACCCATGTGTGAATAATAGTACACAAAGCACAACTGAGGCAATGGATTTATATACATATAAATACTTTATTAACTAAACTAAGACACACAAATAACATAAAGACAAGAGACAAATACAACCAAAGGAGCAGGAGATTATGGACAGGAGAATATGTAAATTAGGTTGGCAGATAGCTATATTCAAGAGATTATAATGTTTAGTGAGGTTACGTTGAGGTAAACCTACTTAACTTGGAATAACACCAACTCAGATAAATCAGGAGCAAGTTTTCTTACAAGTTGTTGCGGTGCGGATGCAGCAACTGGCACGGCCTTGACGGCGGATGGATGAAGTCTTCTGACGTAGTTCGAAGCAGGAACAGGCTGTGAAGCGACGTGCTTGCGCTGGAGGCCTGAAGGTCTGGAGTTCTGAAGTTCTGCTGGCTGGAGGAGGTTCACAGCTGGCTCTGGCGGCTGGTTCTGGAAAGCTCGCCAGAAGAAGATGGAACAGCTCTGAGAGCCAAGGAGATGGTCAAGACTCCTTGGAGAAAGCTCTTTGCTCTTAGGTGAGAGCTCAGAAGAGGTGGAGAAAGCTCTTTGCGTAGGTGAGAGCAGCCAGGGTGGAAAAAGCTCTTTGGAGAGCTTAGAGGATAGAACAGCTCCCGAGATGGAAAAGACTCCTTGGAGAAGTTGGTTTCATTCATTTTTATAGTTCTGTCCAAAAACCAGCTTGCCACGCCTTCCTCGTGCATATAGATGAGTTATCGATGCCTTGGGGCGTTGCCTTCTTTGTCTGTTTTCGGCGGGAAAACGCCTCCTCGTGAATATTCAAAAATATCACGTTTCTCTTCCCTCTTGGGAAGACAGAGGGGGAGAGGACTGTGGCTTAGCCTTGTAAGAAAACTTTGCATCCTCAAATAAGATCCTCTTAAACTTTATACATCACCTGTAACCTCACTTAAGCATCAGTAAAATAATAGCATGATTATTCAGACATGCTATAAGCAGTGATACTCTTACTTTCACATAATTTACCGTGAACATGATCAGGACACACATATGTGAAACCACAGGTCAGGCAAATGGCTTAAGTATTACATGCATAAAAGAGTTAACGTGCTGAGTTAATCAACATTAACACATAATGTAATACATTATTTACATGGCACATAGAGTGATTTTATCATTCAGTCCTTTGTTCGTTTCTGGGTTCATCTTCACCTCTGGATAAGCAAGAATAATGGGACACAGATGTTGAGAGGCAAAAGGTCAGCTTAGTGTCAAAACCGAGTCCATTAGGCTCATTCTTTAAGATCATCTGTCTTTGTAAATGTCATTTGCAAAGGATGTCCGGGCATTGACCTGCTAAACAACCAATCAGCATGGTTGTTCAGGAATTTGGTTTGACACGGAGAGGAAGATAATATAATTTATAATTCTGTTTTTGAGTCTTGTTCACTCACTCCACCGTCATCCGGCTACATTGGTAACAGATAAACTACTATATCACTTTTGCTACACATGATGAATCCATCTTTAATATCTTGTAGAACCTGTTGGGAACTTATTTTGTATTTTTTTTACCAAGCACTCTGACCATTCATTGTGGAGTTACACATACATATGTTGAAAATATCCCTATCTCCCAATGATAAAGAATCCTTTTAAAAATTCCTGGTTCCAGACAATGATCCAGATCAGTCCCAAAATCTAATCATTTGTTATTCGTCCCATTTCGGACATTTCCTGAAAATTTCATCAAAATCCGTCCATAACTTTTTCAGTTACGTCGCTAACTAACCAACAAACAAACCCTGGCAAAAACATAACCTCCTTGGCGGAGGTAAAAATCTTACCAAGATAATTTTCACTTGTTCCATTGGAAGATTGTTTTGGTTAATTCAAGATTTTGTTGCTTAATTCAAGCAAAATAAAATCTGCAATCTGGATCAGATCCGGATCAGTCTTTGCCATTTGATAGAACATCCCATTGTAAATCCCTGAGTCAAATTGCATGAGATTTGCACAATTCCCCCATATTGTGATTTCCACCATAAATATTAGTCCCATATTTATTTGACCTATATTTTAAGATTCCTTGACCATGAAAACATACCATTAGCAACTGGATTCATAATTATATCCTTATTAGTTCAGTAGTTATTCACGAAAATCACATTTCTCGTAATGGCGGTTTTCTTCTGGATCTAGCTCCTTAAGTATTAAAGCTACATGAAATCCGGTGGCATACTCCCGATGCGGAACTGACTGAGCTACACGATGGCGCTTGTCAGAAATTTCTACCTTTAATATTAAAGGCACAGTAGGCCAAAAAGTAAGGGCACCCCCATTTTTTATATAAATTGAGATAAAATCCGCCTTCTGGATCAGATCCGGATCAGCCTTTGAAATGTGATAGAGGACCCCATTGTCAATTCCTGACTTAAATTTCATGAGTTTTGGTCAATAATTAAGCGAGATATTGGGAAACGAAAATTTTGGCCCCATTTACCACAATGTTAACGAAAATTTCAAAGTGATCCAGAATCCAGGATTTCTTCCGGATCACCCCCAAAAGTTAATCATTTCTTCCTTATCCCATTTCCAACAAACCCTAAAAATTTCATCAAAATCTATCCATAACTTTTTGAGTTATGTTGCACACTAACGGACAGACAAACAGACAAACAAACAAACCCTGGCAAAAACATAACCTCCTTGGCGGAGGTAATCAAAATGCGAAGACATTTTGAAAATCTGCTCATATGTGTTTATTGATCATGTAATCCTCTCTTGATTGACACCAGTTTGCTGGGTCAGTTTTCATGCTTCAGTTGAACAATGCTAATTTGAATTGTGCAAAATAAAAGCCTTTTGTGCATGGAAGTGTAAGGGTTAATATGAGATCTGTCACCATAGATGACAAGTTCCATCGGTCTTTTACTTGCATACATAAAACAGGAAAAATATAACAACACGTTAAACTACTACCATCGATACAAATATTTCACACATTGGTGAAAAATTGAAAATTAATAGCATAATTTGCTCAGTGAGTCCAGATTTGGATTTTACACTTCTAACCCTTCGGTGACATGTGAGGAAAAACATATTAATGCGTGGTCACGAGTTAGTAATGCGTGACCATGGGATAAGTAACTCATGGCGATGAGGTAAGTAATGCGTGGTCACGAGTTACTAATGTGTGGTCTCTGCTGCGTGGCCATTACTTTAATTGAAGTATATGACGGTAATTCATACCAGGGTGAAAATAAAATGAAATTAAATTGAGGTGTTCCATGTTGGTAAGAGCACCAAATCTATGTCCTATGCTATACAGCAGGGGTGTCAAACTCATTTTAGTTCAGGGGCCACATAAAGCCAAATTTGATCTGCAGAGGGCCGGACCAGTAAAAAAAAAATATATAAATAATGTCAACTCCAAACTTTCCTTTATGTTTTAGAGTGAAAAAAGTTAAATTATGTGATCAAAATGTTTACATCCATCAACTATCCTTTAAAATAATGTGAATATCATGAACAAACTGAAATTTCTTAAGAAAACTAAGTGCAATTTTAACAATATTATGTCTAAGTTTATCATTTACACGTATAAATTACAATGTAAAGATCACAGTGGATCAACAAATACACAAAAACATTTAATAACAGGCAGAATATGGGAAAACTTGCACTTCAGACATTTCAAAATGTTCATATTTGTTCAGGTTATTTGTATTTTTGTGAAATGATAGTTTGTTTTAGTGTAAATACAGTAAAATGACATGAACATTTTTACATTTACAAAAACAAAAATTTGGAGTTATGAGTATTTATAGGTTATTCTGATAGTATTTTACTGATCCGACCCACGTGAGATTAAATGTGGAACCTGAACTAAAATGATTAATATCTGTGTAATTTTTGCATTTCACAAATTCATCCCAGGGGCCAGACTGGACCATTTAGCGGGCTGGATTTGGCCCTGGCAAAAACATAACCTACTTGGCGGAGGTAAAAAATAATCCCAATTTTAAAATCCTAAATTGCATTAATGGAGTAATCTGCAGTTTTATTTGTATTTCGTCATTTGACATTAATGGTAACAGGAAAGCCCACTGTGCAATTATCCGGCGCACAGGGGTAATTCTGAAGCTAGCTTCTTTGTAGTCATTTAGCTGACTGACTGACATTTAACTCCCTTGCTGTGATCTTAACAATTAAAATGTTAAAGAGCTGGAATTATCCAGTGAAAGCCATTTCTCATGTTTGGAGGAAACACTGCAAATACTAATATCTGACACAAAATCTTTTCAAAAAAAAATCCAGCTTCCTTTGTGATTATTGCCTCTGGCTACCCGTACCCCTATTGACATTTCACATGACCTTTCAGATGGGTGTCACTGAGCGAACGTTGCCTCTGGTGGTTTATTGCACTGAATTTTATGACTTCATGGTTACAAATGTCTTATTGTCTGCGTCATATGTCCCGGAACTGGCGCTTGGGGAAAAATTTGACAAGAACTCGCCAAAAGTGTCACCGCCAAAAGTGATAAATCTGAAATGGTGGCTGTTTCCCGTGGCACTGACACACACGCTCGTGCCGTTTACAGTCGAAACTGTCAGACCGGCTTTCCCCTTCATGTGGAATTAGCTCCTATTTTATCGTCACAATGCAATAAACTCACCAGAACCCACAGAGTCCCTCCAGCGGAGTGTGAAGAATTTTACATTAACGCCACTGCATTTTGACATTTACAAACGCGTTGTGAAAGAGTGTAACTGCTCCACTTCTGATATTACCTCTCTTTCAACACGGAGGAAACTGACATCAGGAACAAGTGAAACAGCCACTTCATACAAGCCTGCTTCTGAATCCTAAGTGCTAATTGACATTCTCAATACTCACCCATACAAGTGTCATATGAGCCAGACACTTCAGAAAAAACAGATTGCCGTTATATAGCTACTGGACTTACAAATTAGATCAAAAAGGCCCTCTTTTCTGGAACTTACAGACAACTTCAAGCTGTCACCTCTTACAAAACTGAACTTCGAATGTCATTTGACTCTCCACTGTGCAGGGATTAACCTACTCGCCATCACACACTGCAAGTCACAGTGATTTGACAGATATACCCGTCAGACTCTCTACTCGAGTGTGAACTGTACTGACCTTTTAGCTTTACATGTCTATTTTTTTTTTGCGAATTAAACACAAACTGACGATGAAATGCATGCATTTTGATATTTCTCAAGGCTTTTCGAGGAAATACGTGCCAGCCCGGTCTCAGAAGTGTGCATTTTTGGGTCTTCACAGTTTAATCACTTGGCAAGTTCAGTAGTTCTTTCACTGCCTTGGTTTGTCTTTATACAGGGAGTAAGAGTTCACACATCAATCATAATTCATTGAAATAAAAGTTCAGACAGAGTTAAATCTGCAGTAGAATACATGTTTTAGGAGATTATTTTGTATATAACAATGACTGATGATTAACCCTTTCATGCACAGTGGTCACACCAGTGGACAGTTCTTCTCCAGTTGTTCTCTTGTATATTCATGGGTTTTGTTGGTTTAGTTCCATATCGGCCAACACAGTGGACGCTCATGCATCATCCCATACACTGACATACAGACCATTACTGTCACTTTGCTGTTCTTGATAAAACTGATCTGCACTAACATGTTTGAGAGTAAACCACTTGTTTTTGCTCGACACAAATGTTTTTTTGCATGCTCTCTCCATGAAATGAGTAAAAACTAGCATTAGAATATGTTCAAATGTGGGAAAACATCAGATTAGCAGCATTAAAAATGGTTTTATTTCATTGTTTTCATATCACTTTCTTACGGAAGATGATTAGGGCCACTGGAAAATAAAAAAGGTGTAATATATATATATATATATATATATATATATATATATATATATATATATATATATATATATATATATATATAGGGTAGGGAAGTAAAATTTACAATGAACATTTAGTTTTTTTTTCTCAGCAGGCACTACGTCAATTGTTTTGAAACCAAACATATATTGATGTCATAATCATACCTAACACTATTATCCATACCTTTTCAGAAACTTTTGAACCCTTATGAGTAATCAGGAAAGCAAATGTCAAAGAGTGTGTGATTTGCTGAATGCACTCGTCACACCAACGGAGATTTCAAAAATAGTTGGAGTGTCCATAAAGACTGTTTATAATGGAAAGAAGAGAATGACTATGAGCAAAACTATTACGAGAAAGTCTGGAAGATACTATTAAAGAAGAATGGGAGAAGTTGTCACCCGAATATTTGAGGAACACTTGCACAAATTTCAGGAAGCGTGTGAAGGCAGTTATTGAGAAAGAAGGAGGACACATAGAATAAAAACATTTTCTATAATGTAAATTTTCTTGTGGCAAATAAATTCTCATGACTTTCAATAAACTAATTGGTCATACACTGTCTTTCAATCCCTGCCTCAAAATATTGTAAATTTTGCTTCCCCACCATATATATATATATATATATATATATATATATATATATGTGTGTGTGTGTGTGTTATTATTATTATTATTATTATTATTATTATTATTATTATTATTATTATTATTATTCTGAGGAAAAAGAAAGAATTCTGACTTTAAACTCAGAATTCTGAAATTTTTCTCAGAATTCTGACTTTAATCTCAGAATTCTGACTTTTTTTACTCATCATAATAATAAGAAATGCATATTGGACCTTAGTTTATTGTATTTTTTTCCAGTAGCCCTAATTCTCTTCTGTACTTTCTGATATTGGGTTTTAAACACGTTTCTTTACTTCCGAAATTAAATGCATGGACATTTTTGTAACTCGCCCGTAAGTAGCTTGGATAGGCTCCAAGCGACCCCCATGACCCTAGTGAGGATAAAGCAGGTTCAGAAAATGAATGAATGAATGAATTTTTGTAACTCCATGAAAAAAAAAAATCAATCACATTTTTTTTTTTTTTTATGCCTAAGAGGGAATAAAAACACTCAAGAAAAAGAATCTTGCCTAAAAGTTTTGATAAGTCATGCATGAAAGGGTTAATTAACACTGGTTCCATTGAAGGATTAGGGTTAGCAGTATATTGCAAGATACTGGATAAAAATAACTTACCAAGTTTTCAAACAATGAAAAAAATATATATGTAATTTGGAAAAAAAAAGTTACAATTGCGACTATATCTTTCTTCAAACATACTAAAAATGTGTAATTCAGAGACCAATGAGATAATTTAACTAGTTTCACAAGCTTACCCTAAGCCACAGGTGTCAAACATGCGGTCCAGGGGTCAAAACCAGCCCACCAGAGGATCCCATTTGGCCCGTGGGATAAATTTGTGAAATGCAAAAATTAGACAGAATATATTAATAGTCAAGGATGTTCAAATCATTTTTGGTCAATTCAGTCTAAAGTGAGTAACCTATAAATAATGAAAAAAGCAAATTTTTCTCTTTGTTTTCAGTGTAAACAAAGTAAAATTGCACAAAAATGTTTACATTTACAAACTTGCCTTGTGAATAACCCAAACAAATAAGAACAGCCTGAAATATCTTCAGAGAAATATGTCGAATTTTACCAATATTCTTTCTGTTATTAAATGTTTTGTGTATTTGTAGATCTACTGTGATCTGGAAGTTGTGATGCACATGTATAAATGATAAATTATGGTGCAACCCTAACCTGGGCCGGTGTCATCTGTTATTATTATTTGTACATATTTGTAATATATAATATTTTCTGTGCAGAGATGGAAATATAAAAGACAGTTAATGCAAACACACCCGTTTCTACTCTTTTATTCTCTCACCCAATGAGAATCGATAAGAGAATCGATGAGGAATCAGATCGATAAGTAAAATCGATAATGGAATCGGAATCGTTACATTCTTAACGATTCCCATCCCTAGCTGAAACACTCAGTTTATTTAAATTCAGGTTAAAGACCCACCTGTATTCTTTTAAGCTTAAAGTTTTTATCTGTTTTATCTGCTCATCTGTTTCATCTATTTATCTGATTTTGTTTTTTTTTTTTTTGTTTTTCTCATGCCTATACTTTTTATTGCTTCTGCTGTAATGCTTTTAATGTTTTATATAAAACACTTTGAATTGTCTTGTACATGAAATGTGCTATATACCGTAAATTCCGGACTATAGACCGCACCTGAATAGAAGCCGCAGACCCTAATTTTAGAAAGAAAATCAATTTTGTACACGTATAAGCCGCGCCGGTTTATAAGCCGCGGGTGTCCACCAGTGGCGATTTCTCATAGACTGCAAGAGAAGCCCGGCTTCCCCTATCATTACCAAAATTAAATGGTTAAATATGTTTAGTTGTGTCGACATTTCATTGACTACACATGTGTTAAAACACGTTCATCTCACAGACGAGTTCGTTCAGAATCAGCTTTATCACAAATCATCAGACTCCATGTTGTTCACTTCTCATACATTCCCGTTGCGCTGTTTCCTCATATGATCTACAGTCAATGCATTTCCCCGTTGAAGCCTGGCTTCTATGGGAGTCTATGGGACCGAGTGGAACCTTTTTATTCATTGCCTCAAAACTGGACGGTAATTGGATAAAGGTTTTCTTTGAGTTCAAATGAAATTATTCCCTGTATGTAAATGGGTATGATATGTGTGAGCTTGCTGTCATATCTATAGGTTGATTCGTTGTTAATATGATGATTAAAAAACAAAAGACAAAAAACGAGGCAATAAAAGGATAGTAATAAAAGCACATTTTCTCTTTCTTTTTTTTTTTGTCAGTGGACTTATCGGGGTTTCCTTTGGATTCGTGTCGATACGGGATTGACTTGCTTTTGCGCCGGCTGTGGATTCACGGACTTAAAATGACTTGAAAGACACTTGAAAGTGAATAATTTTTTTTTTTTCGTTAGAGTAGGACTTTTCATTTATTTTTAAAATATAAAGATTAAAAACAAGTAATTACGTCTGTTGTAATATCATTTTCATTTAACATTACGAACGACGTGCGCATTAATTCTGAGATGCTTTAAATTTATGACGGTCTCTGGAGAGCTTTATTGGGTGTTTTCATTCAGAGTTTTGTTTTGTATATTTGTGAAACAATATTAACATTTGAAGGTTTACTATTTTTCCTTAAAAATTCCCCTTTTGTGTGTGTTAATATTAACTTTATAAAGGTTAAGTTGTTAATGTTATCCATTCCTGCATACCTGGTAACAATAGACAGATTCTTCCCTGGGGTGTGGCAGGCAATAAGGGAAAATCGTCGTATAAGCCGCGTCGGAGTATAAGCCGCAGTGTTTAAAGTGTGGGAAAAAAGTAGCGGCTTATAGTCTAGAATTTATGGTCAATAAACCTGCCTTGCCTTAATAGTGGCTTTTACATGCAATCTAAAAAAAAAAAAAAAAAAAAGAAGTCAAAGCTAATTATTTGTAAGATAAAATGTGAATTATAACAATAGTGTCACAGCCTCCTCCTACTGACTCTCTTTCTCTGTGTCAGTGACAATGGAGGGTATCCCAAAAATGCCTATGTTTGTTAAATTTGTTCTCGCTGTGTGACACTGCCAACACTCACTGTCAAATTAAAAATAAATGAGTGACTTTAACAAGAGTATGATCTGGCACTGACTCAATGAATGGCTGTCACAGATTCGCTGCACTGCAGTGTGGATTAACCCTCCACATTTCCGCAGGTCTGTGTGGAAATCATTTTTGTTTCTTTGACTAGAAGCTCTCTGATTATTCCTCGATTTGATTCCTAACAGAAACACATATTGGGTTTTTGGATTTCATTTACTAATATTGATGATAAATTAAAAATGAATGGGTTCTTAGAAGTATTCACAAGCTACACCAGCTCAGCAGTAAAAAAAAAAAAAAAAAAAAAAAAAAAAGATACATTAAGACATATTAGAACTAACTTCCTCTACAAACAAGTCAAATAAAATGATATATACATATATATATATATATACATACAGGGTGGGGAAGCAAAATTTACAATGAACATTTAGTTGTTTTTTCTCAGCAGGAACACTTGCGCAAGTTTCAGGAAGCGTGTGAAGGCAGTTATTGAGAAAGAAGGAGGACACATAGAATAAAAACATTTTCTATTATGTACATTTTCTTGAGGCAAATAAATTCTCATGACTTTCAATAAACTAATTGGTCACACACTGTCTTTCAAACCCTGCCTCAAAATATTGTAAATTTTGCTTCCCTACCCTGTATATATATATATATATATATATATATATATATATATATATATATATATATATATATATATATATATATATATGTAAGGGTAGAGACTGCGATCTGGTAGGATCGGCGATTCTACCAGTAGAAACTCCGATCAGAGTCTCTACTGGTAGAAACTCCGATCCTGCCAGTAGAAGGGTTAGGGTTAGGGTTAGGGTTAGGGTTCGGATTGGAGTTTCTACCAGTAGAGACTACGATCGGAGTCTCTACTGGTAGAATCGCCGATCCCACCAGATCGCAGTCTCTACCCTGACACACACACACACATATATATGTATATATATGTATATATATATATATATATATATATATATATATATATATATATATATATATTTATTTATTTATTTATTTATTTATTTATTTATTTTTTTTTTTTTCTCCTTCACTGACCTTTTAAACATTGGCTGAAAATCTTAAGGCTCTGCCATTTTCACAAATAAAAATAAAGTTTTTCAGCTAAAGACCAAAATGTACAAAAACACACCATGAATTACCTTTATACTGACATTTTTTTTTTTTTGCTGCTTAATTCACATTAGAAATGAGTCCGGGAGGGAATGTCAGTTGTAGCAAAAACAGCCCAATAATTTTAGAAACATGTTTTTATTTTATTTTATTTTATTTTATTTATTTCGAACATATAAAGAAATAAAATAAAACAAAACAAAGCAAATTAAGACACAAAATAACATTAAATGAATAGAATCTATCTTCAAGCACATACAAATCTGAATTTTACATGGTCAAAAAGGGGTAGGAAGAAGTATAAACTTATTTATTCCAACCCCTCAAGTGCTTTTACAACCTTAGTCACATTTTTTTTCCCAAGTGTTTTTACTCCTCTTTAGGCCTGAAAATAAATAAATAAATAAATAAATAAATAAATAAATAAATAAAATAAACAATGCGATTGAAATTTTTTTTTTAACGAACCTATTTTTCAGAGTTACAAAAATGTCAACCATGTGTTTAATTTTTGAAGCAAAGAAACATGTATTTAACCCTTTCATGCATAAGTCACTATAGTGGACAGTTATTTTCCAGCTGTTCTCTTATATACTGAACAAAAATATAAATGCACGACTTTTGTTTTTGCTCCCATTTTTCATGAGCTGAACTCAAAGATCTAAAACTTTTTCTGTGTACACACAAGGTTTATTTCTCTCAAATATTGTTCACAAATCTGTCTAAATTTGTCTTAGTGAACACTTCTTCTTTGCTGAGATAATCCATCCACCTCACAGGTGTGGCATATCAAGATGCTGATTAGACAGCAGGATTTTTGCACAGGTGTGCCTTAGGCTGGCCACAATAAAAGCCACTCTAAAATGTGCAGTTTTATCACACAGCACAATACCACAGATGTCACAAGTTTTGAGGGAATATGCAATCGGCATGCTGACTTCAGGAATCTCCACCAGAGCTTTTGCCTGTGAATTGAATGTTCATTTCTCTACCATAAGCCATCTCCAAAGGTGTTTCAGAGAATTCATGAAGAAGACTGTGCGAGGAAAATGGTGGTCACACCAAATACTGACTGGTTTTCTGACCCCCCTGGACCACCCAATACAGTAAAAGTGCACATTTTAGAGTGGCCTTTTATTGTGGCCAGCCTAAGTCACACCTGTGCAATAATCCTGCTGTCTAATCAGCATCTTGATATGCCACACCTGTGAGGTGGATGGATTATCTCAGCAAAGGACAAAGGAGAAGTGCTCACTAACACAGATTTAGACAAATTTATGAACAATATTTGAGAGAAATAGGCCTTTTGTGTACATAGAAAAAGTTTTAGATCTTTGCGTTCAGCTCATGAAAAATGGGAGCAAAAACAAAAGTGGTGCGTTTATATTTTTGTTCAGTGTATATTCATGGGTTTTGTTGTTTTAGTTTCATATCAGCCAACACAGTGGACACTTACTCATACCCGTCTCATACCCTGACATTCACACCATTACTGTAACTTTGCTGTTCTTGACAAACCTGATCTGCTGTAACATGTTTTAGTGTAAATTAATTATTTGTTAGACAAGTTTGTTTTTTTTTTTTGCCTATTATCTCCATGAAGTGAGTAATTGCTAGCATTAGAATATGTTAAAATGTGAGAAAACATCAGATTAGCATTAAAAATGTTTTTATTTATTTCATTGTTTTCATATCACTTTCTGATATTGGGTTTCAAACACGTTTCTTTTCTTCAAAAATTAAATGCATGGGTATTTTTGTAACTCCATAGAAAAAAAAAACAAAACTTGATCACATTGTTTCTTTTCATGCCTAAGGAGGATTAAAAACACTGAAGAAAAAAATCTTGACTAAGGTTCTCACAATTCATGCATGAAAGGGTTAAAAGGCAATAACAGAAAGTGATATACTGTGTCAAATCTATTAAATAAAAATATTTTTAAGGCAGCTAATCTGATATTTTCTCTCATTTTAACCCTTAGGGGTCATACTCTAATACTAGCTATTACTCATTTCTTGGAGATTAAAAAAAAAAAAAAATACTCAAACATGTTAGTGCAGATCAGGTTTATCTAGAACTGCAAAGTTACAGTAATAGTATGAACTGCAGTGTATGGGATGGTGCATGAGCGTCCACTGTGTTGGCTGATATGGAACTAAAACAACAAAACCTGTGAATATACAACAGAACAGCTGTAGAATAACTGTCCACTGTAGTGACCGCTGTGCATGAAAGGGTTAAAACAACAATCAAACAGTACATTTTTCCTAATTTTAGTATCGAACCATAACAAATACATAATGCAGTAATTGAATTATACACAACAATATGTTCATGACAGTACAGTCATACAAACAGACTCAATAATTCAACAATTTTCTTCAATAATTACAGCAGATTTATCAATACGACATCATCCATAAACAAACAGGCCTAATTGTCGTTATTAAATACTGTACCTCTCAAGAATCAATTCTTTATATATATATTTTTTAAACTGAATTATATTAGATATTTGTTTTATCTCCATACACAATTTGTTCCACAGTTTTACTCCATAATGTAGTGTTTTATGAATCTTTAAATTTAATTTTCCCTGTAAATCATAGTCTCCTTCTCTTTCATAAAACATTTCTTCTCTAAGTTATTCTTTGCTTTATACATTATTTGAATAGTTTTGAACTCCACGAGGTTAGTTAACAACAAATTCAAATGCTGAGGCAGACAAACAAATGGGATGGATTATGTTTCCTTGTAAAGCATCTCAGTCTGAGAAAGAATCAGTCCAGTTTATTCAGTGTAAATTTTGGGGGGGGCACATACACACAAACACAAACAAACACACTAGTCATATACCGGCAAGAGGAGATAAGCTATGAACCCAAACATGAAGGTACATGTAGATCAGTTCTGTCTTCTTCCCTTTTCGCTGTGGTTCTTTCATAATGAAAGCTACTTGTTAGCACTAAACTAAAATTTGTCTGGAGGCTGAACTTCGGTAAAGCTGAACTTGTCCATGTGTTTCTGAGGCACAGAATGAGCAGCGTTTCCTTCCAAAGATAAGTAGTCATCAATCTCTCCTCCCGACATAAAAATAAAGAAGTCATCTTATTACACTGAACAAAAATATAAACGCACCACTTTTGTTTTTGCTCCCATTTTTCATGAGCTGAACTCAAAGATCTAAAACTTTTTCTGTGTACACACAAGGTTTATTTCTCTCAAATATTGTTCACAAATCTGTCTAAATTTGTCTTAGTGAACACTTCTTCTTTGCTGAGATAATCCATCCACCTCACAGGTGTGGCATATCAAGATGCTGATTAGACAGCAGGATTTTTGCACAGGTGTGACTTAGGCTGGCCACAATAAAAGGCCACTCTAAAATGTGCAGTTTTATCACACAGCACAATACCACAGATGTCACAAGTTTTGAGGGAATATGCAATCGGCATGCTGACTTCAGGAATCTCCACCAGAGCTTTTGCCTGTGAATTGAATGTTCATTTCTCTACCATAAGCCATCTCCAAAGGTGTTTTAGAGAATTCATGAAGAAGACTGTGCGAGGAAAATGGTGGTCACATGAAATACTGACTGGTTTTCTGACCCCCCTAGACCACCCAATACAGTAAAAGTGCACATTTTAGAGTGGCCTTTTATTGTGGCCAGCCTAAGTCACACCTGTGCAATAATCCTGCTGTCTGATCAGCATCTTGATATGCCACACCTGTGAGGTGGATGGATTATCTCAGCAAAGGACAAAGGAGAAGTGCTCACTAACACAGATTTAGACAAATTTATGAACAATATTTGAGAGAAATAAACCTTGTGTGTACAGAGAAAAAGTTTTAGATCTTTCAGTTCAGCTCATGAAAAATGGGAGCAAAAACAAAAGTGGTGCATTTATATTTTTGTTCAGTGTATCATCACTGTTAAACCTATCAGCCCCCTGTGCCTGTGTTGAACACCTGCAGACCAGAGCGCTGCAGATTCAGGACAGCAGACCCAGGACAGGATCGCGGTGCCGACTGGACTCCACAAAACACATGGGGAAGTTACTTCAATATGACTTCTTTCCCCCCCTCAATTTGAGAACTTTAATCCCTGCATTAAAGCTAACATTTATGAACTCTTTCTACTGTTGGTGCATATTAATCCATTTCTGTTGTCAACCAAATCGATGAATGATAGGGAAGTCGATAAGGAGCTCCTTTTCCCTTTTAATGCAGGTTTTACACGCTTATTACCGTTGTGGTCGGTGTCAGTAAGTGTCTTTACAAGAATGCTGTGATCTGCTGCAGTTTCACAGTATTTATGTTCAAAAACCTCTAACCTTGGAGAGTTCTGGCTAAATTTTGCCTCCTGTCACCACTCGCAGCGTTCGGATTAGCCCACTTTTCTTCACTGTGGAGTCAGGACCACAGGGAAGTGACATGAGAAATACTCCCCTGTCGTTTTCTATGTGGGGACACAAAAATGAGTAAGAGTTCCCCCTTAAGACACTCCCTCCCCTCCTCCTTCCTTCCCTCCTCCCATCCTTTCTTACCTCCACTCATCCCAGCATCACAGCTCTGATTTCTCGCTGGTTAATTTACTCCTGGGCCCCCTCTTCGCAATAACGGCTTTTACGAGAGAAAACACCTTTTGTTAGGAGGAGACACCTTTCGGAATCCGAGATACAAAACCCTTCATTTTTCTTCTTGTCTATCTGCTTTTCTCTTTGCTTTGCCAGCTCCTCTAATCACTCTTTGCCAGTCTCTCGCTTCCCCTCTCTCTTTTTTCAGATGCTCGGTGAGAGCGATAGAGCAGCGCTGCTCGGCGTGTGCAGGTTTTCTGATTTTCCTGGAGTCCCTTTGATATGGAAATTAAATGACTGCACTCAGTGTCAGAATAGCTGAGGTACAATTCCAGTGTTAGTGGCTCGGGCATTTTTTTTTCTTTTTTTTAAAGCTCCTTTGGTTTGACAAAACATTGTCAAGAAAGAGCTGAGAAGACACAATCACAGTCAGATGATTATAAGCATGCATTTTGCTGACTATTATTGAATTTGATATGTCCAACTGCACAAAGGGAACTTGTTCAAATAAGCGCCACGGGGAGCAAATTTCGATAAATGCTGCTTCTGTTTCTGTGTCATTTCGCTGTGTATTCCCCAGAGGAAATCTAGCTCCTTCACCTGCAAACTGACAAAATCTAAAGAGTAAAATGGAAAAACTGGAATCCTAATGAGCACATCCTTGCCGAGCTGGTATAAATCTGCCAGTGGGCTCTTAGAAACCTTAAATGTTTAGCATTTCAAACCTAAACTCGACCTCAATGACAATGATGGCAGATCAAAGAAAATAACCCACTTTTTTCCAACCTTCTCCCAAAGAAACCACAGTCCCCATGGCTCCAAACAGAGGTCTGATGTAACGGATTGCAGCATTTTGGGACATCGAGGCTCAATATGGAATAAACTTGATAAACACTGACAGCCACTGTGACAGATTTCAGCTGATGAAACGTATTTGACCTCTGGGTGTGTCTCGTTGAGGTAATGAAATTCTGAAATAAAACCAAGCCATCGGGGAACGGCACGTCTTAATTTCCCTGTTCAGTTTAAAGTCTTAACTTGAACCTTCCCTGCTGTTCTATTTTATTACTGAACACATTATAACTTTGGGATTGTGATGACACAGATCAGTGGAGTCCTAAAAATGACATGGGACTCAGTGCAGGGGAGGAAAAGTCTCAAGCAATGTTCTATTGAATTCAGACATGAGCATTTATGAGCTTGGCTGAGCACCAGCTGGACAATCCAGGCCTTTGAAGCCCCCATAAGTCCAAGGGCCCCAAAAGCTCAACACTGATTGTGTGTCAACTACAGTTAATTGAGTGTGTTGTCATAGTTACTTTGTTCACATTCTTGTAGTTCAGACGACTTTTATTTAGATCAGGGGTCTCAAACTCATTTTCTTTCGGGGGCCACATTCAGCCCGATTTGACCTCCAGTGGGCCGGACCAGTAAAATAATAACATAAAAACCTTTAAATAATGACAACTCCAAATTTTTGTCTATGTTTTAGTGCAAAAATCCCCCATTAAATTATGAAAATACTTACTTTTATAAACTATCCAAACAAAGAAGATGTGAATAACCTGAAAAAACTGAAATTTCTTAAGAAAAATAAGTGCAATTTTAACAATATCATGCCTCAACTTATCATTTATACATGTGCATTATGGATCGAGTTGTTCAAATTGTGCTTCATTTTCTTTAGACATTTCAGGTTGTTCATATTTGTTCAGATTATTCACATTTTGTTGTTACAGGAGAGTTTGTAAATGTAAATATTTTCATAATTTAATGTTATTTTTTGCACTAGAACAAAGACAAAAATTTGAAGTTTTCATTATTTATAGGCATAATGTAAGATTATTTTTTTCACATCAAACCGAGAAGAAAATATGGAGTCATTCTTTTTTGTCGGTTATTCTGCTGTTATTACTTTACTGTAGATCATATTGGTCTGTACGTGGAACCTGAACTAAAATGAGTTCACCAATCTTGACTGTGGAATTTTTGCACTTTGCAAATTCATCCCAGGGGCCGCATTGGAACCTTTGGTGGGCCGCATTTGGCCCCCGGGCCGCATGTTTGAGACCCCTGATTTAGACCAAATCATGCATCATCGATCTGAAAAATTCTTGCTCCACATCAAATGAAGCATGTTACTAGTTTGTTGCTAGTATGAAGTAAGATGGTTCTGACTTTTGGACCATTTGAAGCACAGGTGTCAAACATGCGGCCCGGGGGCCAAATCCGGCCCGCCAAAGGGTTCAATCTGGCCCGTAGGATGAATCTGTGAAATGCAAAAATTACACTGAAGATATTAAGAATCAATAGTGTAAAAATCTTGTTACATAAACATATAAACCAATTAGATCTCAATTGGGTCAGACCAGAAAAATACTGTCATAATAACCTATAAATCAGGGGTGTCAAACTCATTTTCTTCCGGGGGCCACATTCAGCCCAATTTAATCTGAAGTGGGCCGGACCAGTACAATAATAGCACGATAGCCAATAAATAATGACAACTCCAAATTGTTTTAGTGCAAAAAATAACATTCAATTATGCCAATATTTACATTTACAAACTATCCAGACAAAAAGGATGTAAATAATGTGGGAAAAAAATGAAATTTGTTTGTTTGTTTGAAATGTAAGTACAATTTTAGCAATATTCTGGCTTAACTTATCATTTATATGTATGCATAACAAATCTGATCTACAAAAGGCACAAAACATTCAGTAACAGGCAAAATATTGTTAAAATTGCACTTAATTTTCTATAGACATTTCAGGTTGTTCATATTTGTTCAGGTTATTCACATGTTATTGTTAAAGGATTGTTTCTTAATTTAAATATTTTCATAATTTAATGTTTTTTGTACTAAATCAAAGAGAAAAAAATTGGTGTTGCCATTATTTATAGGTTATTATGATATAATTTTTGAGTTTGATGCCGTAAGTTGCACTTTGAAAATCCATCCCGTGGGCCAGACTGGAAACTTTGGTGGGCCGGTTTTGGCCCCCGGGCCGCATGTTTGACACCTGTGCTAGAAATAATGACAACTGCAGATTTTATCTTTGTTTTAGTGCAAAAAAAGTGAAATTACATGAAAATGTTTACATTAACAAACTATCGCTTTACAATAAATATGAATAACCTGAAGAAATATGAGCAACGTGAAATGTTTTGAGAAAAGTAAACGCAATTTAATCGATATTATGTGTATTTGTAATTGTAATGTAAGTTGTAATGCACATGTGTAAAACATAAACTGTTAAACTGATGCAGAATATTGTTAAAACTGCACTTGTTTTTCTTAAGACCTTTCAAGTTGTTCATGTTATTCAGATTTTTAAGGAAACGGTGTAGATATAAACATTATCATAATGTAATTTTACTTTTTTCACTGGTATTATTTCACTGGTCCGGCCCACTTGAGATCATATTGGGGTGAATGTGGCCCCTGAAGTAAAATGAATTTGACACCCCTGATTTGAAGGAATCCGTTGCCACCCGGGCAACACAGTTTAATATGTTTATGTTTAATATGTTTAATTTATTTGCACAAAATAAAAACAGCAATAGAAAAAACAACAACATTCAAACAAGTAACAAAATTGTGCAGGAGAGGTTAGAAGCCAAAAAGAAGGCTTATATGAATACCTCCCCCGAAATGAACAATACACAAAAAAAAAAAAAAATTAAAAAATACAATATAACTGAAATAATAAACTAAAGTAAAAACAATAAAAATGTAATCCACATTACAAATCAAGTGATATACAGCCTTACATTTTTTCACGAATTAAAGTCCTTTTCAGATGCTTTTTAAACAATGATAAAGTAGATGTTGATTGAAGTTCAGGTCTTAGATTATTCCACAGATTTGGTCCACGATATTTCAGAGAATACTGACAGACTGAAGTTCGGCAGTACGGAAGATAAAATTTGCTTGAAAATCGTGTCGGAAAGTTGTGAATAACAGAAGACAACATAAAGAAATTGTGAAAAACTTTAGGAAGAATATGAGTTAAGTGAACATATTTGTACATGAAGACACAGGCCTGGTAAATGTTCACATCAAAAACTGAGAGAAGATTGAATTTTTTGAAAATTCAGTTTCAAAAAATTAGGGTTAGGGTTGCACTGTAACACATAACTGTAAAAAAACAGTAAATTTTGCACAGCATCATACTGTTATTTGTAAATACACTATAATGCTGTAAATAATGAGGTCTTTAAGGTGCAAATTTAAAACAGTAAGCTACTGCAAAATTTGACAGTATTCTACAGTATTTTCTTCAATTCCTTAACTGCTGTCCACCCAGAACTGGAATGAACAAAATCATCTAGCATCAAATCCCACCAGCTCATTGAGAAAAGATTCAATCCAGAAAATGTTAACTATAGACTCGCCGCATCAAAGTGGTTCTTTTTCGAAGCAGAAGGATAAAATAAAAAGAGAAAATAACAGAGGATGACTATTTTCACCCGGACTTAACCCCATACAGAACAGGAACGGAGCCACCTGATGCTTCTACCAACACTGCCAGAACTCAATCCTGCTCCAGTTGTTCATTTATCAAGGTAATTGCGATTTTATCAACATAACTGTGGCGTTTTGAGTTCATTAAACTTCTTCTTCTTGCAAGAATTTAAGAAAATGTGTTAACTACTGAATGGATTTGATGTGGTAGTTTCAATCAATCTAATGTAATATATGATCTCTTGTTAAAGTTCAAGAAAAAGGAGACTGAATTCACAACACATGTACTAAGCTATGCACTTTGAGCCAATGTTGAATCAAATCACAGAATGTGATTGACAGTGAATTGAATAAAAGCTCAATGTTATAACGTCATCTCTTGTTTGAGATTTTTCCAGTAATGTTTATGATTTTGTATTTTAAAATGTAATTTGAAATGTTAAAATTCTTGGTTTTTGCTGTGTTATACTGTAAATATTACAAACCCCTTTAGCCCTATTGGCCCACCGGCGGGCCTAAAAAAAATTATATTAATATTCATCTACTATAAAAATATAATAAATCAGGACAATGGATGTTTTTTTCAACTTTTGCTCAAAGTTTAGACCCTAATGTTAATAAAAGTACATCAAAAGGGTATTTTAGTGCAAACTTTAATGTTCAAACATGATTTTTAATCTTTGTGGGGTGAAATATACACTATTAAAAATCTCCGACACAAACAATTAATTTATGCATATCATCGTCAATCCAGCCGAAAAAAAACAGGCGAGGATAAAAAATTCTAATTTCTCTTTTAGTTTGTTACAGTTTACTCAGGCATAGTAATACATACAATATTTTAGACAATGGGAATAGATTCTGTGAGGTCTCTAAATGTCCACAGACACCAAGAACATCCATATGAACCGTATTATTGTGAAGTAATTCTTCATTTACTTTGGGTATGTCTTTTTATGTGTTTTTCCCCTGAAAATATGATCAGGGTTAAACAGGTTAAATATGTTTTACAGTAATATATTGTTTCTTGGAACATGGTAGTTACTGTAAAATGCAGCACCTGTGGCTAACAGTATTTTACTGTAAAAGGTACATTATGTACAGCCCAGTACTGTAATACTTTTTACAGTCAGAAACTGTAGTTGTAGATTACAGTAGAGACACTGGAGAATAACAGTAATATGCTGGCAACTCTATAGCTGCCAGTATTTTACTGTTATTTAACGGTAACATTTGTTACAGTGTAGGGTTAGTCGATGGGGATGGGATCTTTCTGTGTGGAGTTTGCATGTTCTCCCTGTGTCTGCATGGGTTCTCTCCAAGTACTCCAGCTCCTCCCACCATCCAAAGACATGCCCTAATAGGTTAATCCAGTGGTTCCCAACCTTTTTTTTTTGTTTGTTTTAGCTTGTGACCCATTTTAATATCACAAATTTCTGGCGACCCCAGACATTCAAAAAAGAGACTTTTTTTTTTTTTTTTTTTCTGCTAAAATTAATTTGTTTTTGATCATGTAATAGTTTGCTATACTATTTTGCAAGTAAATGTTAGTTTTAGACACATTTAGTCTATATAATGTATATTATTATGGATGGAGGCAGAAAATCCAGGTGTAGATTACTGCACAAAGTGAGAATTTGATTTTCCTTGGTCAGGATATGTACAGTCAGTCCAGCTTGAATTTACAAGGCTGACAATTAATACTGAACAAACAACAACTCAAACTATGAATTATGGAAGAGCTGCAGCATCTGAAACCGAATACAATGAACATTTGACGGATAAACAGAACCACAGTGCTTCAGTTTCAGCTTCATAGTTTGTCATGTCTTTTATGGATTGGGATTGTCTCTGTCAACTCACCATATATTTTTATTAGTAATTTTTTTTTTTTTTTTAATTACTAGAAATTTCAGGCAACCCTACCTGAAATCTAGGCGACCCCACATTGGGTCCCCACCCCAAGGTTGGAAAACACTGGGTTAATCGGTTTATCTAAATTGCCCATAGGTGTGAATATGAGAGTGATTCTTTGTCTCTATATGTTAGGCTCCAGCGACCCTAGTGAGGATAAAGAGGGTTCAGAAAATGAATGAATGCATGAGCGTTGTCACCCATTACTCAAAAGAAGAAAATGTGCTGAGAAAGAAGAACTTGGACACTGAACATGTAACGAACAAAAAAAAAAAAAACCACAAACTTAAATATAGCAAATATAAGTTTCAACCATTGGACATGAGGTTGGTTTTGGTAGTAATATAATAATAATAATAGTGGTGGGCAGCGATTAAAATTTTTAATTGCGATTAATCGCATGGCTTTCTGCAATTAATCGCGATTAATCGCATAGTTGTTGGGGGGGGGGACGCATCAACAGCATGTATTGCCTTTCAGTGATATTCCAGACTGGAAGTACTCCGGTGATAAAAATAATTGCACGTCAGTGCTTCCAAACAACTGTGTCCTTCTCAACCCCACCATCTGAAGACATTTAAAATGAAAATGTCCATGTAAAAAACCACTACTTTTACACATTTATGTCCCCACCAGTGTATTTACAGTTGTGAGTGATTGACAGGAGTCTTAAGCCCACTAATCAGTACTAATACTAATAAGCCCATTAATATGTCATGTTCAGTTGTTCAAAGCAAGCAAAAGGGGCCCTGAAGTGGTCAGAATAAGTGGCACCAACGTATGTTTTGTCCTTTCCGTGTTACCGTAGTCAGTTCGGACATAGAACTAACAGACATGTTTCTTTCACTCTTGTTTGTATGGCCCCAAAAACGTTTGCCTGTGAGTATTTTATGTTCAATTGTTGTAAGAATGAATAGTTTCAAATATCTCTGATGTGAACCTTTGTTGCTGAATAAAAAGATGTAAATCTTTAATTAACCTGTAAATGCTAATCGTTAGCATGTCTATGGATTTTCCCATTCAAGTTAGCATCGAGATAAAATGACTCCTAATACAACATTCACATCGTAAATGAGTAAAGGTTAGTTCAAAGGCTGGCATATTAGACCTAAACACAACCAATGAATTTACATAAACTTAGCATGAGCCTGCATAAAGAATTAGCAACCCATCTCTGACTGCTTGCTTAAACAAATTAGCTTAAACATCAGCATTACTTGTAAAGTTCGCCGGTTTTCTCCTCTCAGCTGCACATACACACAGCACCGGTGTGTGGACCGGCAAAATAAAAGCATGAGTTTCAAAATAAGAGTCCGTATGTATAAATCAACTAAGACTTGCTTGAAAGGCAGAACAATAATAAAACGGCGTTAAGGTGAGATAAAAAAAAATTGTCGGCGTTATTTAATGAATGCATTAACGCGGTAATAACGCGTTAACTTGCCCACCCCTAAATAATAATAATAATAATAATAATAATAATAATAATAATAATAATAGAATAAAGACAATGAATGCTGTAACGTCAGCTGTATATCCATGTAGATGATGATGATAGAATGTAGAAAAAAGTACAAAGGTTTGAACTGTGTTTGTAAATTTTCAGTGAAACCAAAACCAGATCAAAAGCTTTTATCTTTGGACCTCTACACTGGATATTCTCCTAAATCCTTGTTTGGATGTACTATACATGTACCTTATATGATCTTAAGAGGCAGCCCAGAAGAAGGCCTCAAATATCAAAATGAAGTCCTGCACCTGTTCTGTACTGATGTAAGAAAGTGTGTGTTTAACAGTTTTCTTGCACCCAATTCAGTGTTCATTATTCTTAAAATAGTGTGATCTTGTAAATTCATCTTGAAAATTATGTGGTTTGGTAAATAGCTGCGCTTAGCATATTAGCAAGCAACAAAGAAAGACGAACAAAGAACTCAAAACTGATTTCATCTGTTGGCAGATCTTAATTTAAAACCAAAAAAATAATGGTCTTATTTGTATCGAACCAGATGTGATTACCAGGCATTTGCTCAAAAGTAGCTTAAACTCTTCCAGTTTGAAATAATTTTAGTTAGATCAATAAGTTTGTGCTGTTTGTCTGTGTAAAGGAGGAAAGCAGTCACAAGAAAAAATTCATTAACCCATAAAGACCCAAGCATCCACCACTGACCAAAAACATCTACTGATCTAAACTGTATAATATCTGTTAATCTACTAATCCTATCAATAATAACATGTAAATAATTGGTGTAAAATACAGTTATTCATCTTTTCATGGTCATCAGATATGACCCATATGGACATTCAGACGCTCTGTAGTTACCGTGGAAACACCATCATCCTCTGCAACATTGATTCACCAGTAAAACCCATGTAGTGTGATAAATAACACTGGATAGAGACACTTGTTTTATATTCAGTTAATGATATTTTGTTGAAAAAGTCACGTTTTCTTCAGTTTTCTCCGTTTCTGATATAAAAACTCCCTGAGCTTTAATGGACATCTACATGATGAGTAAATGAAATGTTGGAAAATACCTGATTTTCACTGAAAAAAAATGCAAAATAAAGTAGATAATATGACAATAAATGGTGATAAATCACTTAAAGCTATACCGTATGATGTGGCATTTTTACACTTTTCTTTTGTCATCTTAAAATGCTCCTAATAAGTATGTGTCAAACTAAAATGCAAAAGAAATCCTCCAGGTATTGAAACTCAAAAATGATTAATTCTCACATATTTCTGATAAAAGTCTGACCAATCATTTTAGTCGGTCCGAATAAAATAATTGGCCAAACCTGGCTGAACCTCCTGTCAATCATCCATTACGGCCGTCCAGCATCCGATCCATTATCGCTGTCTCACATCAGATATGTGTCCCTCTGAATCTGACGCTTCACTGGCGCTCCTTCTCCTGTCACTGACCACAGTCTACTGTCTAGGATGTGTTTGGATAGAACTGACATGCACATGTGGAAGGGAAAAAACGGATTTATGAACAGAAACGACAACTGAGGGGCACAAACGGGAGTCTGATGAATGAAGGATGGAGATAAAAGTCCGGAAGTCTGGTGTACTGGACTGAACAGGTCTGCATAAAGCTCAGCTTTTATGACGGTGGGACTCATACAGGTACATGTACATGGTGTCACACAATGTAAGATGATGTAGGATGATAATTGTATGGACTATGAAACTTCAAATGTCCACGGAAAATTCGCAGAGGCCGTGCGTTCACAGTGCGTGCGCCCATCCCCTGGGCACTGCAGTGAAGACACTGACCCAGTACTGCACAGACCAGGTCTACTGATGGAACAGGAGCCGCGGGCCCGCGACAGGTGGATGATGCATCTGATTACTGAGGGAGGGGTCCGCGGACACGCCAAAACGGACCGGACCTCCGCCTTTGCTTCCTCCTCTGTTTCCATTGCACATCAGATGAGAGGAGGAGAGAGGAGGAGGAGCCTCAGAGCTCAGGCAGAGGGAAGGGGGTGGGGCTTTGGAGAGAGGCGGGTTGTTCATGTTCAAACTTTTACTAAGTGCTGTGAGAAATGCCACATCGGTAGGTATAGCTTTAAGGAAAATTAATTTGGGAACGGCCACAAAAGTAGCACTGGGTCTTTATGGGTTCATTATTATAATATAACTTCTTTACTGAATATACATGACAGTTGTTACATATACTATCACTGTGATGCGAGCTAAATTGTTTTATGAATCAGGAATCGACCAACTTTCAGCTCAATTCATTATTTTTATGAATGAAACTGTCCTCTACATAGATGCTAATGAAAGTGTGCACCTCCTCCAAGCAAAAACCTAATGTTTTTGGGTAAACCTGAGCAGTCAAAAGTGAGGATACACCGATCCGATACCAGTATCGGGCATTGGCTCCGATACTCAGTGTGTGTACTTGTACTCGTACTCGTGAAAGTAACCCAATACAAATGCACCAATACCACTTACAGTTGTGTGACATTCCCAGTTCAGTGCAGCAGGTACGAGGAGGAGGAATGATGTGTGGGGAGTGTGAAGAGTGTGGAGATCTTTCAAAATAAATGACGGTGATAAAAGTAACGCTGACTGCAAGTAATGTAAAAGACACAGACGGATACGGACGCAGCGTTCTGTCCGTCCTCTGTGTACATTCCATCCATTTTCCAGGCGCTCACGGATGTGTACTCAGACAGAGAATACCAGCGAGAACCGTGGAGGTAGAGGATCTGTTCAAAGAGCAACTGTGTGAGTTAGAGAAAAACTACTGACAGATTTATGGCAACTACCCAGGGCTGGGCTGGGGGTACGGAGTGGTGCGGACAGCTGCCAGCGGAAGTGAAAACAAACCTTATCGCTCATTTCTCTTTTCTCTACCTGCTGAAGCTTCGCTTTTAAACCTTACTAGTGAAAACGCTGCAATATTAGTATCACATTAGTGTTACCTCTGTCGTCTCCATGTTTGTTATTACTCACTTTCTTCTTCTCAAAAAACTTCACTTTTCTTCATGGTATTTGTCCAGTATGGCTAATTAAGAGCGGCGCCCCCTGGTGGATTAATTGAGAAACGCTCATTCCAACACAATAAATGTCAGTAGCAGCACTTTTTTTCCCGTCAGACTAATGACAACAACAATAAAGTACATTTACAAAAGGAACTAAGAATTGGAATGAGATTATTAAGTACTCACTTAATAATAATAATAATAATGGATTGGATTTTATATAGCGCTTTTCTAGACACCCAAAGCGCTTTACATTATTGATCCATTATTCATTCGCTCTCACATTCTCCCTCTGGTGGTGGTAAACTACATTTGTAGCCACAGTTGCCCTGGGGCAGACTGACAATTCGCGCCTACGGCCCCTCCGACCACCACCAAACATTCATACACTTTCATACACCAGTGTGAGTGGCACTGGAGGCAAGGAGGGTGAAGTGTCTTGCCCAAGGACACAACGGACTGACTAGGACAGAGTGGGATTCGAACCACCAACCCTTCAGTTATTGGACGACCCGCTCTACCACCTGAGCCATGGCCGCCCCAACTTCACTCACTTTTATAAACAAGCATTTCATTAAATCTCTTCTGTTTACACCCCAGTGAATTCATGTTACTGACTTGACTTCTTCCCTGGAGTCTATGTGTTTTATCATCTCACAGGTTTTCCCAGGATCATCACAGGTTTTCCCAGGATCATCACATGTTTTCCCTGGATCATCACAGGTTTTCCCAGGATCATCTCTGGACCTGCTGCTGTGGTCCTGCTTCTCTCCACCTTCATCGTCATCACTCACTTATCCATATAGTTACGATAGTGTTTATTATACTGTTCTATAGATGTTCTAGTTCAGTTATCTGTGCGTGCGTCTCCCCCTAACTCCCCCCTCTCCACCAGTCTCTTTCTATCTCTATCGCTCTCTCTTTTCTCCTCCTTTACTTTCTCACTTTAACCCCAACTGGCTGAGGCAGACGGCCATCCTTCAGGGGTCTGGGTCTGCTCGAGGTTTCTACTGTTAAAGGGAAGTTTTTGCTCCTGGAAGATTCTGTTGGGTTTCTGTAAATTGGTTTAAAATTTGATTTGGTCTTTCTGTCCTTTATGTGAAGCACTTTGTAACATGTTGTTTTAAAAAGTGCTATATAAATAAAGCTTTACTTACTTACTTACTTACTTACTCATGCAAGTACTCAAATCTAAGTACTCGTACTCAGTCTGGAAAAAGTGGTATCGGTGCATCCCTAGTCAAAAAGCTTTGGTCCATCTCATTTGGAACACTGGTAAACAGAACAGACACACCTTGAAAAATGAGAGATTTAGGACAGGAAGACAAAAATACTTAAAATAAGGCTCAGTACACTGTTATATATGACAAGGAAACTAAGACGAATGACAACCAGCCAGAGAGATAAAAGCTACACTGAAAACTGAAAACAGTCCATATAGTTGAATCGTCGGTGCTGTAGCTGGTGCTGGATGGGCAGAGAAAACCGATCAGAGAGTTTTTTTTAGTGAGAAAACAAACACGAAGCCAAGAGGAGGGGAGTGAAACAGGAATTTAAAGCCACAGGATGAGAGTGAGTTCATGTAAACAGCACTGTCAGCTGGCATGAGTTGAGAGTTGAACTGAAGGTTTTACTGTGAACTTGTCTTTCACGTCGACCAATTTTATTTTTTTCTTTACTTAAAAAGAAATCTTGGAAACCAACGGTTGGAAATGGACCAAAATGGTTTAATCATTTAGATGCAAGTTTTGTGATTCAAACAGAAATCTGAGAATATCACAGTTTGATGATTCATGTGGAATGAGTGGTAAAATTGGGAAATAATATAAAAGGAAACCAAATATGATCAAAGTAAAATGTTTTTCTTCAAGTCTCTCTTTTTGCCTGTGTGTTGCTGGTTAAGGTGTGTGTGGGTGTTTTTTTTTTTTTTTAAGGTGGAAGGTGTTTGCGTTGGTGTAAAACTGCACCACAGTTGCATCAACTGCAGGGGGAAGTCATATTTTAGATGAACAAAAGGACGCGTTTGTGGAGCCAGCACAGCTTCACATTGGCTTCAGCCTCCGCAATGTGTGTGTGTGTGTGTGTGTGTGTGTGCAGGGTTTGCTGGATGAACTTGTCAAATTCTCCACAGTCAGGATCAGTGTGAAATTTCACATGACAGACTGTGTAGCCTTATGTTAAAGGATGCTTGTCCCTTTTATTAGCGGCTGATTGCACACAACACATTTTCACTCCTGTTTCCTTTAATGTTGACATTATTATCACCTCTTCATGAATAATGTTAAAAATATGTATGGATCACGGGAAAATTCCTTTTCTTCAGTCATTCAGGCTTTGTTTGTGTAGATATGTGTTAAATTGGAACAAATCCTGCATCAATAATATCCCATTTCTTTGTCTGTTTATGATCCCTGCAAGGTTATTATCGTTAACGAAAACTAATGAAATGACGAAAGCTAGAATTGAAAAAACATTTTCGTTAACTGAAATAAATAAAAACTATAATTAGAAGAAAAACGATAACTAACTGAAACCGTGTTGTGTGCTTACAAAACTAACTAAAACATCTAAAAATTATGGATAACATTCCCTTCGTTTTCGTCTTTGTCATTGTTGGATTGATATGAAATCGATTTATTTCACTCTAGCAATTTTAGCTAGCGGCACCATATGACACTTCGCGGTCTGTCACTTCTCGTCATGTGTGGTTTAGAGTCGCCCTCTAGAGTGCCCACTCTACATGGAAACATGGAGACTAAAATTGAGAGAAAGCAGCAGAGTCCTGCACAGGATTTATGAGAATATTACGGCAAGGAAGATAAAAGATTTGACAAAACTAAAATTAATACTAAAACTAAGTATTTAGAAAAAAATGAAAACTTACAAAAACTAGCAAACCTGCTCTAAAAACGAATTAAAACTAACTGAATTAGAGGAAAAAAAAGTCAAAACTAAAAACTAAACTATAAGGAAAAATCCAAAGCTATTATAACCTTGGATCCCTGTCCAGGGTCCTCGCTAGCGTCATTGAATGTCAGGGCCCCCGACACTGTCCCTGGGGGGCCCCGACGCACAGATTTGACCCGCGACGCTGTCTTTCAACCAGCGTAGCGGTGTTTTTTTGTGTGTATTCTGCTCCTCCTTGTGTGTATAGCGGCTAGCTCGGCAGATAGATAACAGGTTTCTCAAGAAAAGCCAGATGCTGAAAACTTCTCTCCAAAGCTTTTACTCAAGACTTCACTGTAAAATTGCAACATACGTACAAAACATGTCTCAGTTATGTTCTTTGTTACAGCATATTAACATAGCATTACAGGGTGGGGAAGCAAAATTTACAATGAACATTTAGTTGTTTTTTCTCAGCAGGCACTATGTCAATTGTTTTGAAACCAAACATATATTGATGTCATAATCATACCTAACACTATTATCCATACCTTTTCAGAAACTTTTGCCCATATGAGTAATCAGGAAAGCAAACGTCAAAGAGTGTGTGATTTGCTGAATGCACTCGTCACACCAAAGGAGATTTCAAAAATAGTTGGAGTGTCCATAAAGACTGTTTATAATGGAAAGAAGAGAATGACTATGAGCAAAACTATTACGAGAAAGTCTGGAAAAGGAGGAAGCAACAAAAAAACGTACCAAAGCTTTTATTAAAGCTCTCAAATCCAAAATCCTAAAGGATCCAACCAAATTCATGAGAAAAATGGCAATTGAACTTGAGGTAGACAACAAGACCGTTAGAAATGCAGTAAAATATGATTTGAAGTTAAAATCTTACACAAGAACACCAAAACACTTTTTGACAACAGCTATGAAGGAAAAGAGATTGGAAAGGCGCAAGAAAATTCTTACATGGTTCAAGAAAAACTCCTCCATTGTAACGATCTTTTCAGATGAAAAGATCTTCACTGTCGATGCTGTTCTGAACCGCAGAAATGACAGATTTATCGCAAAAACGAAAGCTGAGGTGTGACGAGTGCATTCAGCAAATCACGCACTCTTTGACGTTTGCTTTCCTGATTACTCATATGGGCAAAAGTTTCTGAAAAGGTATGGATAATAGTGTTAGGTATGATTATGACATCAATATATGTTTGGTTTCAAAACAATTGACGTAGTGCCTGCTGAGAAAAAAAACAACTAAATGTTCATTGTAAATTTTGCTTCCCCACCCTGTATACATTCAAATGAATGAGAAAAGATCGCTAGCTCGATGCTAACATAAATGGGAAAATCCATAGACATGCTAACGATTAGCATCTTCAGATCGACTTAAAATTTACAATGTCTTTTAATCTAACAACAAAAGTTTACATCAGAGACAGGTTTTACTATTCATTAACACAACAGAACATAATGAGCGAAACGTGTCTGCTACTTCCTTCCCATGTCTGAACTGGCTATGGTAACACCGAAAGGACAAAACACATGCCAGTGCAACTTATTCCGACCACCAGAGGGCCCCCTTTGCTTGCTTTTAACAACAGAACATCACAGTGTGTGTGTGTGTGTGTGTGTGTGTGTGATCGTCCAGTGTAATGAAAACAAGATTTGAATTTGAAAAAATCTATTCCTTTGTCTTGAGCAAAGCGCTGCAGACAGGAAATGAGAACAATAGAATCCACACCCCTTTGTGTGCCTTGGTATTGTCTGACGCCCGCCCGGCAACATCACTTGCCTTACGCTCATTGGCCGACAATGAGACTTTAATCAATTCATCTTATTTAAACGGACCGATCACCCGTGGAAAATTATATCTAAAATTTAGCCTGCGTGTGTGTGTAGTGTGAGTGCCGCTCCAATTATCCCTAATTTCGTGCAAGTGAATACTTTTCTACGACATGTCTGCGTCGAACACAAGGGTAATACCGCATCATTTTTTGGCTTCATTCCTCAAAATTTGCTCCTCAAAATGCAGGAAATAGTGTTTCAGAGAGTTATAAATTTCAACCCTGCTGTCACCTTACAATGGAGCGTTAATTGAAAATAGAATAACACAAAAATACAGTTGCACAAAACAATCATATTGCAAAACTGGGAGTTTACTGTCTGTGGAAAAAAAAAAAAAAAAGGAGAAGACAATTGTATGGTGTATCAGAGCTAAATTTAAAGAGCAGTTTTGCATTTGTGTGTGTGTTTGATTGTGTATACAGTATAGTGTGTATGTGTGTGTGTCTGTATATCACTGCTGGGGTGACAGAATGGGGGCAGATGGCAGATTGCTGGGGTTCTTGATGGCACAGAAATATATACACAGGCAAACATTGAGAGACTGTACACACAGACCTACAGCTATAGACAAGCTAACACATTTAACATTCAGCTCCTGCTAATACTCACACACAGTAGAAACCTATGAATAAGAACAGGCAGGATGTGCACTAATGTAAAATAGTGGAAAAAGTATAGGATATTTAGGATGTAACAGCCAATGTGTTACTTATTCTGTTGACATCTATCTCTAGTCGCTTTTCCATTGGACATATGTGCAAGACTTTACCAATATTTACTACATGTTGAAAAAACACAAGTGCGTATTTTTGTTGTTTTCATTAAATCACAAATAGGTATTGAAACTCAAAAATGTTTAATTCTCATACATTTCTGATAAAAGTCTGACCAATTATTTTATTCAGTCCGAATAAAATAATTGGCAGAGCCTGGCTGAGCCTCCTGTCAATCATCCATTACCGCCATCCCACATCCGATATGGCTACTTCTGAAACTGACAATTCACTCACACTGTTCCTCCTGTGACTGACCAAAGTCTACTATCTAAAGATGTGAATAGATAGGACTCAAATGCACATACACTCTAAAAAATGATTAATAGGCTCAACATAAAAAAACTGAGGTAACAATTTCCATTAATCTTTTGAAGTTATTTCAACTTGGCAAATTGCTTAAATGCCACAAGACTTCTCTAGTTAAGTAAACTCTATTACTTTAGTACAAACAACATGATTTGCTTTTTACTCTACGAGCTTAATTAAGTCAAACCAACTTAATTTTAATTGTGTAAAAACTACTCCATTTAGTTATATTGACTTATTGTTTTACTTTTATTCTACTCAAAAGTGTTCATACAAGTAGTTTCTTTAATTTTTTGAGTTGGTCTAACTTATTTCTGTACATCAGAAGAAATTCCACATGGAAATTCCAGTTATATGACTGACCTGTTTAATTCTCTGCACAACTAACTTACTAAATGGGCCTGCATGTTAATATCTCAAATGTACACAGTACTATTGTTCTCATGTTTTTGCAGATATTAATTTATATTTGTTAGGCAGTGAGGAGTTACACTAAGCAATATAACTGCAACTAACAATAAACAGGAAAGGCACTGTTTGGCCTATGGCTCTGACTCATGGTGCAGTTCTATAAAAATAAAAAATAGAAAAAAAAAAAAACACAAAAAGGCCAATAAACATTAGAATGCACACATTAACTCAAAATTAACACCAACATCACAACCCTGCTGAACCCCTGCACATAAAAGAAGACGTTTTCAACAATATACCCAATACCCACAATGCAATGCAGCAAATATGCGACAATATATACTACAATTTTAAATTAGAAAGGAGCAAAATGTGTATTATTCAGTCCTTGAATAATTACAACTACTGTTGCAGAAACAAAGCTAAATTCTATCAAGCCTTAAAGTTTGGTAAAGTTCTGTGCAAAATCATGTTTCTCCCTTTTTTTTCTGTGCTTCCCTCCTTTTCTTGTGGTGGGCGTGGTCTGTCAGCAAAACAGGTCCAGGCTCGTCAGCTTTGTACTCAGCTTTTAGAGGAAGCTTACAAGATTTTTAAGCTGTACTAACTTAATATATTTCTTTGTTAAGTTAAAGGCAGAAATGTCTGTTCAAAATCAATATGTTATTAAGTTAAGAGTGTTTTCCTTGTTTTTCATTTAGACCAACTTAATAAAATTACTTATCATCTGATTTAAATGTGTACATGTAACAAACTTAATTTTTTTAAGCAGAGAAAGCTCTTGATTTTAAGCTTAACTTACTAACCCCATGAATCATTTTTTAGAGTGTAAAGGGAAAAAAAAAAAGATTTATTTAGAGAAAGAACAACCAAGGGGAACAAACAGAACAACCCAACTGCAGCAGTCAGACTCCGATGAATGAAAGATGGAGAGGAAGTCCAGGAGTCTGGTGTACTGGACTCTGCAGACACGTCTGCGGGACTCTGCGTACATGTGCTTGGTGTCAGTCAATGTAGGATTATGTAGGATGATAAATGTATGAACTATGAAACCTCAAATGTCCATGGACAGTGGCAGAGTCTGCACGCACACAGTACAGCTAACTTCACCCAGGTGACGAGGTGCAGTGAAGATAATGACCCAGCGCTGCACAGACCCACAGACCAGACCCCTCTGCTCGTCTGGGGAACGTTGTCTGGTGGTCCCGAAACCTTGTACAAGACAATCCAGGCTCTTTTCGTAGGTTGTTCCACGTTGGTGGAATGTTCTACCAAGCTGTCGTAGGTAGGCCTATTAGCTAGTGGCACGGAGGGACAGAGCAGAGCTGAGGCAACTTATCCAGGTGCAAACCAAAGTTTCTTTTATTTGTTTTTTACCCAACATGCAGGGAAAAAATATTTACAAAAAAAAAGACACTGGTAAAATGTTAAAATATGCTGTCAGTGTACAGCGTCTTCCACGTCCAGTCCAGGCAGCATTACCCACACAATGAAAAAGAGCAGCCTTTTATAGGCTGCCCTATCCCCCAACCTATCCTATCCTGGCAATACAGGTAGGTTTCTCATCCCCCAATTAATTATTTAAGGATTAAAAATTCCCCCACAGTTCCCCCAATTTAAAACACTAACAACATATAAAAATATCTACTTTATTAAATCAACAATGAACAATTTTAAAATAGCTATAAGATAATTTTAAGAAGTCATTCAGTTTAAACACCCCTGTACAGGGTGGGGAAGCAAAATTTACAATGAACATTTAGTTGTTTTTTCTCAGCAGGCACTACGCCAATTGTTTTGAAACCAAACATATATTGATGTCATAATCATACCTAACACTATTATCCATACCTTTTCAGAAACTTTTGCCCATATGAGTAATCAGGAAAGCAAACGTCAAAGAGTGTGTGATTTGCTGAATGCACTCGTCACACCAAAGGAGATTTCAAAAATAGTTGGAGTGTCCATAAAGACTGTTTATAATGGAAATAAGAGAATGACTATGAGCAAAACTATTACGAGAAAGTCTGGAAGATACTATTAAAGAAGAATGGGAGAAGTTGTCACCTGAATATTTGAGGAACACTTGCGCAAGTTTCAGGAAGCGTGTGAAGGCAGTTATTGAGAAAGAAGGAGGACACATAGAATAAAAACATTTTCTATAATGTAAATTTTTTTGTGGCAAATAAATTCTCATGACTTTCAATAAACTAATTGGTCATACACTGTCTTTCAATCCCTGCCTCAAAATATTGTACATTTTGCTTCTCCACCCTGTAAATCCAGAACCCATGGTCCCTCCCGGAACCTTAAAGGTGCTCTGGGTCCCCGGGGACTCTTTTGGCCGGAACACCTTGGACCAGACACAAGAGACACAGTTAAGTCAATTTACACAATTACCCCATCCATCTACAAATTTACCAACTCTTTTTCCTCCATTTACAGAACATACTGCCACCAAGAGCGACACAACAAACAATAAATGCTTTAAAACATAATTTGCGTGTCTTCTTATTCTGTAATGGACTTGCTACATTACACAAGCACTACCAGAACAGAGGCGTCCCTGCCTATCTTCAAGAAGCTTCTGAAGACTCAGCTCTTCCAAGAGCACCTCCTGTCCTAGCACTTTCAGACATTCCATTTTAAATAATATTAATAAGGTTTTTTCCAGGATTATCACAGATTTTCCCAGGATCATCTCTGGACCTGCTGCGGTGGTCCTGCCTCTCTCCTGCCTTCTTCGTCATCACTCACTTATCCTCAACTGCATCCATGTATCTCCCCCTACTTCCCTCCTTCTCCCCCTCTCCCCCAGTCTCTATCTCTATCGCTCTCTCTTTTTCTCTTTCTTTACCCTCTCTCTTTAACCCCAACTGGTCCAGGCAGACGTCCATCCTCCAGGAGTCTGGGTCTGCTCGAGGTTTCTGCTGTTAAAGGGAAGTTTTCCCTCACCACTGTCACCAGTCACAAGTGTTTGCTCCTGGAGGATTCTGTTGGGTTTCTGTTAATTGGCTTAGAGTCTGGTTTTGACCAACTCTATATATAAAGTGTCATGAGATAACTTTTGTTGAGATCTGGTGCTATATAAATAAAATTTGATTGATTGATTGATTGATTTGATTGGTTTTCCCCTACAAGTCGCTTTGGGAAAAAAGCGTCTGCCAAATGCATAAATGTAAATGTAAATACAGGGTCTACTGATGATCTTTACAAAATCCCTACATGCTTGAGTCCATACACCATCACCTCAATCCAGGACCGTCATCCAGGTTCTGTGTTGGCAACAATGTGAGATACAGATGAAGTGATGGAACTATACAGGGTGGGGAAGCAAAATTTACAATGAACATTTAGTTGTTTTTTCTCAGCAGGCACTACGTCAATTGTTTTGAAACCAAACATATATTGATGTCATAATCATACCTAACACTATTATCCATACCTTTTCAGAAACTTTTGTCCATATGAGTAATCAGGAAAGCAAACGTCAAAGAGTGTGTGATTTGCTGAATGCACTCGTCACACCAAAGGAGATTTCAAAAATAGTTGGAGTGTCCATAAAGACTGTTTATAATGTAAAGAAGAGAATGACTATGAGAAAAACTATTACGAGAAAGTCTGGAAGATACTATTAAAGAAGAATGGGAGAAGTTGTCACCTGAATATTTGAGGAACACTTGCACAAGTTTCAGGAAGCGCGTGAAGGAAGTTATTGAGAAAGAAGGAGGACACATAGAATAAAAACATTTTCTATGATGTAAATTTTCTTGTGGCAAATAAATTCTCATGACTTTCAATAAATTAATTGGTCATACACTGTCTTTCAATCCCTGCCTCAAAATATTGTAAATTTTGCTTCCCCACCCTGTACTAGGGTGTGTCATCTGCATAGAAATGAAAATAAAAAGTCCAGGTCTGGAAAACTTGACTCAATGCCAGGAAGTGAATAGAAAATAAGAAAGTTAGAGAATAAAACCTTGAAAAATACAGCCGGTTATGTTTGCATGACTTGAGAAAACCATCTCTGTTTGCTGAGACACATTTTGAATGAATACAGTCTAACTCTATTTTTCTGTTTTCACAATAATAGTTTAACATTCTCATGGGGTGAAAATTTGATACATGGTTGCTTTGCCTTCAAACTCTGCAATTTGAATGAAATTCTTGGCCTTCAAGACTTCAATACACTCGGTTCAGTTTGAGCTGTATAGTGAATTCAGCAAATGGACGTCTAATCCGTCCACCTCTTGCACCTTCTCTTCTTTTGCTCTGTTGAGTAAAACACAAAGTGAAGTTTGTGGAAATGGAATAAACAAGTTTAGAGCTGCACACTGACTATAGAGGGTGAACTTATGTGTGGAATGCTGCAAATGTGTTCCACCAATCAGCTTTCATCAGCACACAGCCCTGCCCCCAAGAATTCTGGGGAATTGGAAAAGTCCCACCCCCCCAACCAGGAACTTTTTTCAGGGAAGGTTTGTTGTTGAGGGAATGTTTTTTACCCATTTAATTTTGGTGGAAATAAGTCTAGTTCCGGGTAAAGTAAAAGTTCCTGAGGTGGACAAAGTACTAGTAACACTTTATGATAATAATAATAATAATAATAATAATAATAATAATAATATTAATAATAATAATAATAATAATAATAATAATAATAATAATAACACTGGGTTACAAAAAAAAATTTTTTTTGCAAGTTTTCCGCTAAATCCAAAAATGACATCTGTTTTTCTCAATCAGGTCGGGTTTTTTTGCTAATTTGATTTTGAAAAATTTGATCTTCCCACAATCTGCACCCAAACTTTTATCTTGGTCACAAAGTTTAATATCAAAATAAGATTGGTAAGCACACTTTATGAAACTTGTGACTTGATTCCTGTTAGGTACAATGGTGTATTCACCGCAGATGTAGCAGAATACGTCAGGCTTATTTTTGCAAGATCTTCTAGTCGAAGCCATTTCATTCACCTGTAATATTAAAAAAAAAACATTAATCATAAATTGGCAAAAGTAAAATCTTCAAAACTCGTTTATTGCAAGAAATATGAAAGAATTTTGTATCATATGATGTGAAAATGCCCATAAATGTAAGCAAAAATGTTAAAAAGCCAATATGTAGCATAGTTCAGAAAGTTGACCTGATCGAGCAAAATTAATGTGATTTTTGGATTCAGCACACCAAAATGATCCTAAATCAGCTCAAAAAACTTAAACAATAAATTTGTTGTTGACCAGTGTAATAAATTTCATCCGGATACATTTCCCAAAGCTTTTAATTTGGCCGGTAAGCTCCAGGGCCATTGGTCCTATTTTTTTTTTTTTTTAAGAGTAGTAGGTTCCTTGTTGGGGAACAGTCCTTCAGGTTGATGAAGATATCTATACCAGGTACCCTCCCTCTAATATCCTTCTCATTGAACATGTTCTTATCGTGCTTTTGAACTTCTACCATCAAAAGCTATATATTTTCCTCCTGTTTCCTTCTCTTCTGTAAGTTCCTCTTCGATCTCAGCACTATACATTTCTTTCATCCCCCTTTAACATATAATCAGTCCAATTCACATCATCATTGGCCTGGTTCCTTATCTGTGGTGCTGACATTACCATCGCTGCTACTGTTAAATTAATCGTATATATTGTATGTATGTATATGTTCACTGTAGCACTTTCTACTCACTCTCACAGATCTCCATCTCTTATCCTACTGGAGCCTCCTATCACAGTTCTAAATTCATTTTCTTCATTCATACACTAAGCTTCCAATATGTATTATCATCTCCTCTTGGAAAATATAACAGTTCTTTTTTGTTACTGCCGTGACTGTGTTTACAATTATCTATTATGTATCACTTTCTAAATTCTTTTAAGTTCAATCCAGCCGACATCAGATGTGAAATTATTATTGTTATTATTATTTTTACACATTGTCATATCATTATGGATGAATATATCCCAAGATATGAAGTGTTGATTTGTTACAGGCAATACCTGCAGTTCAACAAATTGCATTTCATTTCTTTCCATACAGCGTCTGCAGGCAGATCGACATCCAGTTGCTTTAATTTCAGGGGAAAACAGTGACTTGAAGCATCTCTGTGCATATATAAATTTCACATCAGATGCGTAAGGCCCGTGGTTCATCATTTCTCGGGAGAGTAATGTGCGATACAAGAAGCAGAATTACCTATTTATCTGCCAACGGTTGCTTTTGTTTTGAGAAGTGAAACCACCACCTTCATAAATTACCTATCATCTTCTCAAATTAACCCTCATTCTGCCAATGAATATAACATGCAGCGATGACATGCGGAGGTCCCTGAGGCGAATAATAAACTGTAATAGACAATCATGTAAAAGTCAATCCCAAAGCATTAATAGTAATTAATGCTTATTTACCATCTTGTTTCATGTATCAGTTTGTTTTAGGTAATTTCTAGTAGTTTAAAGGGTGATGTATGTTTGATCAGATCCTGTTCATGTGCTTATGAGCTGTTTCTGTTGAGTTGTGTTTTGTTGTGGTTAAATATCAGCTGCATTTCTAAGATAACCAACATGGCCTACATCCGTGAAAATATAGATGACTCGGGTGTGGTTTCTTCTTGATGCTCATTCCAGTGTTCTTCAATGCCTCTTCTTTGCTCCTCAGCAAAAGTGTGAAACACTACTACTGTTCGCTTAGGGGCCGTTTACACAGCGTAGGATTCAGTCGACTCCGGGAAGATTTCATCGCGGATTAGCCTTCTGTTAACATGGAAACGGTGCCTAGAGTGCCTGAATCCAGAAACTTTTGATACCAGGGTCCAGGGTGGAACGTTATCGATACGCTCCGCATTTCAGCTCCGTGTTAACGCGAATCGGAGCGTTCCGGGGTTAAATATGACGTCACCGCATGCGCGCGCAGCCAAGAACCGCCAGTTAACCCACTCCAGGCCAGTTGGTGGCGGTAATGCGCCTCCAAGATGGTTTGCCAGCCTCTATGACACAAACCTGCAGAAAAAGAAGGAACAACCACAACAACAATGGCCGGTTTCAGAACAACATACGTGCTGCTAACTGTGCTCAGCTCGTCTGTCCAGACAAAGAAGTCCTGCGTCTTTGTACGACCACTCGCCATTGTTGTTTGTAAATAGTGTTGTCCGCCTCTTCTTCTTCTTCTTCTTCTCCTCATTTAAAGGCTGTCTAAACCGGAAATCGTTTGTGCGCAGGCGCGTGTTTTACCGCCACTGTTTCACTACAGCTCTACATCGCCAGCTACTGGTCTGGAATGGCCACTACAGTGTATTCAGCCGTCCTCGCGGACTCATGTTAATGCAGATCGTTATCATAGCGGCTTCGTCTTAACGCGGAATGATTTTATAACGCAAAGGAGAAATCTTTGCGGAGTGTTGCCGTGTAAACGTACCCTTAGAAATAAATATTAAACAGACGACTTAATCCCAGCACAAATTTAGCAAAAATAATCCTTTAAATTGTGACTTCTGATGAGTTTTGTGGAAAGAAATTGACAAATTGGAACTTACCAATCACCAGATTCAAATTATCTTGTACTAGTTCCCTCATTTAAGTACCATTTTGTATTGATTTTCAGCCTTAATTGTAACAAAAAGACACTAGGAAAAAATAATGGTGTGCCACTTGTTACATCCTGGCCCAGGGGGGCAGGATGTACATACAGTTAAAGGTCCCGTATTATGCAAATCTCACTTTGTGAAAGTTTTCTTATAGTAGTGTGTGTTGCAGTAGCCTCATTATGAGGTTCGAATTTGAAAACTGTCTGTTTCCTCCCTGCCTTGCTACACCACAGTATGTGAAAATGCCTGCTCAAACGGTCGAGTTTGAGTTGGGTCCGCTTATGACGACATAAGCGGATTTAACTCCTCCCCCTGACTGTGCCCCCACCCTGCATGAAAAGGTAAGCCCCGCCCTGGCAAAGTACCTCTTGGACAACAAACATGGCGAAGGCGAGACACGCAAGTTGTGGTGTTGTTGGCTGCACACACCAACACGATAGTTTATTTTTGCTCCCCACTTCCGAGCCTCTCTGTAAAAAGTGGCTGGATTATATCTGTGATGGTCATGTACCAAACAACATTCCCAAACGCTTGTATGTGTGTGCCTGGCATTTCACGGACGAGTGTTTTTCGAACATGGGCCCATACAGCTGCGGCTTAGTACAAAGACTCCGAATCAAGAAGGACGCAGTACCAACGCTTTGTGACCCAAGTATAAGTGTGGGAGATGTAAGTTCTGATCATTTTTTTGAATCTTCACTACATAACCCTACATTACGGATAAGCTGGTGGTTGTTGATGTGTACGTCTAACGTTAGCATGGCAGCTAACATAGCTCGGTTACTGCTGCTAACATTTGCATCCCCGTTAACATGCAAGAGCTGAAAATATCGAGAGACATTCAACAGAACTACTTTGAACATGGGCCTTTTGTGGTTGGCATCAGTATAATTAGCATCAAGCTTGTTAGTAGCTGCCTGGATTAGTGGTGGCAGGCGTCTTTCCGTGTCAGGTCCACGAACCTGACACAACACCGCCGTTTTCCGTCGGGGCTCAATCACGCCTCAAGGCAAAGAAAGCCAGTGTTTGGAAAGATGTTCTGTCTGAGACATGTGTATGATGGCTTCACAGTCAACATTAGCGCGTAGTACCGCTAGCGTAAGCCGTGTCCTCTCCCAGAGAGGGGAGGGGGAGTGGGCGTGGACAGATGCGTTCATTTGCATACCTGGAAGCAGGCCCAGAAACAGCCTGTTCTGAGGAGGGCCGGTGAGAGTGACTTTTTCGACCGCTGAAACTCCGAAAAAAGGATGATTTTGGGGCGAACAAACTTAAATACTATGTTTTTGGACTTCTGAGACCTATATGACGTGACTGAAAAATAGCATAATACGGGACCTTTAAGGTACAGTGAAAGTGAAACTAAAGACGCTTTACTAATTCCTCTGTTGCCGCATTTCTACTGCGTGGAACCGGTTCGACTCGCCTCGGCTTGTCTCCCATTGTTGTGCACCTCATTTCCTTTCCCTTCTTACCTTTGGAAACTTGTATTTTAGGAGTTACGACGTTTGTTGCCCACACCGGAACCAGAACCGGCCCAGCATTCACTCTGCCGCTACATTCACAAGCACCACTGAGTATCAAATAAGTGACATTCCTGTAAATGATTCCCATGCTGTGGACAAATGTTTGAGAATATTGGAGGGATTCCACCCTTTTGAAGACATGGAAGCTTTGCCAGTGTTCCAAGTAAGTGGACCTGGTGTCGTCTTTTTAGACCGTTTCTGCCTCAACACCATGTTGGCTACGTTCTGACCCAAACAATGCAGCGTACATGTGACGTCATCGCGCATGCACAACGAAGGCGGAATCGATAAGCAGAATTGTTAAGCAGGCAGACAAACGATTCCAAGGAATCGAGCTACTGGGAACCGGTTCTCAAAAAAGAACTGGTTCTTGATTCCCATCTCTGGATCTGACCATCACAATTTCTCTCATCAAAGTTCCTTAAATCCCTACTCTTGCCTGTTTTGCTGTTTCTAACATAAATATTGACTTTAACCAGTAGAAACCACTTACTTCAGAGTTCCCTGTTTAAATACCGTGCATATATTTCCTGTGTCTTATTGTATCTTAAAAAAGAGACTGAGAAATAAAGATGTACGCTTTTTATAACCTGCAGACCTATGACTTCAGCCCAGTCCTTTACTAAACCTGCTCAGGAGGAATCTGGTACTTTGAACTGTTTTTAGACTTCTGACTCCAATAACATTTAGGAACACACTGTTAGAAATTTGGAAAGACTGAATAAAGCACTTGTGAGATATGCCAAAAATATTAGAACAAAAGGTTTAGTGTGTGGTATTTAGTGATATTTAGCAATAAAGCTGAAGATCGCATTCCATAAATAATAATAATAATAATAATAATAATAATAATAATAATAATGTCTAAGCTCCTTGCATGTTCTGTCCTTTCTGAGCTTTTTTTTTTTTAGTTTAAGGGATATTAACTCTCATCCACACTCAAACATAGTAGGTAACAATAGTGCATTTTAATACTGGACACCACTCGCTATTGAACTACTTCCACTAAAATGATGCGGACGAAATTAAAGATTTATTTATTCATTTAACCCTTAGGGGTCCATGGTCATGGCCCCATGACTGAATCACATGACATTTTCAACACGTCGTAGCATCAGAAGTGGGTCACGTAGACCACCGGGGACAATTGCATTCGAAAGTGCAGACTGGAAACACTCCCTCTTTTTATTTTATGTTGCTAGAGCAAATACAACCAGAGATATAACGTGAATAAAAGTATGAAAATGAGGTGGGGGCGTTATATTTCTGACCATATCTTTGTCATTTTTTGTCCTTTTTCAAAATGGAAAAAAACAAAAAAACAAATGGCCGGATCTGTGGATTCTAATCCACAGACTGCATTAGCATTTCAGGTAAGGGTGAGAATGACCCCCACCTGAACCAGATGCGGAACCCGGGAGAACCGGGGGCAGGGGGTGAGAAAACCAGAGAACACGCCTATGCAAAGAAACGCTTCTATGTCAAATATTTGAGTATAGTTTGAATTTCTTACTATTTTAATTATATATACCTAATATTTGGAACCAAAATTCACTTTTAAAGTATTTGAAAAGGTTTGATAAAGAACTTCAAGTCCCACATTGTGTCATTTAACCGTTAGGGGTCCAAGGTCACGGCCCCATGACTGAATCACATGACATTTTCAACACGTCGTAGCGTCAGAAGTCGGTCACGTAGACCACTGGGGACAATTGCATTCGAAAGTGCACACTTTAAACACTCTCCCACTTTAGATTTGATGATGATAGAACAAATACAACCAAAGATATGACAGTTTGAACTCAAAGCAAACAAACGTGAATAAAAGTATGAAAATGAGGTGAGACAGACGTTATATTTCTGACCATATTTTTGTCATTTGTAAGAAAACTACAGAAAACACCTATGTAAAGATATGCTTTACGTCAAATATTTGAGCATAGTTTTAATTTATTATAATTTTAATTTTATATACCCGATATTTGGAACCAATAATCACTTTAAAGTCTTTGAAAAGGTCTGTTAAGCATCTTTGAGTTATTTATGCAATAAATTATATAAATTTTTCAAATCGGATTTTATATTTTTTGTGTGTTTTTTGGCCTTTTGTGTCGATATAGTAGGTTAAAGCGAAAAAATAATAGTCAGATGAGATAGATGAAACTGTGCTGAAAAAAAACACACCAAACATGGGTATAATAAACATTTCTTTATATAGTATTGTAATGGCAAAATTACTTTTATCCATATATATTCATATAGCAGCACATTTTATCCAAGTGCAATACGGGTGCTGAACACACTACAATGACAATACCTCACAAAGGACATATACTTAACATAAGTCATAGTGTTCAGCCAGGGTAAAAGTGCAATATATACTTAGCTCTACTGTTTTTTTTTTTTTTTTTTTTCTCGGTTGGTGACATGTCTGTTTTTATACTGTACATATATTTACACTTCCTTTCTTCTTTAAACTTTTGCACTACGCATCACCAGAGAGTTGTCACTTACAATTTCGTTGTACATATGTCTATATTCATATATATATATATATATATATATATATATATATATATATATATATATATATATATATATATATATTCATGTATTTCATATATCATATAGGTTTCTAACTTTATTTCAGATAGTGTGACTTTTTCTGTGTTGTGTCCAGAGTAGAAGGCCAGGCCAACACCTGAGTAGGATAGAGAAGATTTCTCACAGGGGTATTATCTATAAGTTCCTGACACTAGCCAAAACATTTTCTACACATAATTTTCTCATGGGAGACAGGGGACTACATGGGGATTTGTATTTTCGGGTTCAGACCATCTCAGTCTTTTCTCTGAGGGATATCTCTTTCTATGGAGCTCCAAATAAAGTGATTACTTTGACACTGAACATTTGAACTTATCCTTCTTTATTATAGACGAATTAGTTGAGTAATATTTTTCCATAACAATTGGTGTCAGAAGTGGGATAGCTGAAGATCCGCCATGGGACACTCGACGACGTCGGAAGGGTCGCGCCCAAGAACGGCAAGAAAGCAAGTTCTCCTCTACCTCGATTCTAGCTTTGAGAGACGAGAGGTTCCGACTGTCGGAGTGGAAAACAGTTGACTTCACGTCTATTCCAACGAACCCAATGCTCTACTTCCTCGTCTGAAGGGTGAGATGTATTTTTACCAATTATTCAATTGAAGCATTTGCTTATTAATCGAATTGGGGAAGAAATAAAAATAAAAAAATTATTAAATAAAAAAAAAAAAAACTTAAAAAAAATTCAATTAAATTAACCCTTTCATGCATGAATTATGAGAACCTTAATCAAGATTTTTTTTTTTTTTTTCCTGAGTGTTTTTATTCCTCTTTAGGCATGAAAAAAAAACAATGTGATTGAATTTTTTTTTTTTAAATCGACCTTTTTTTCATGGAATTACAAAAATGTCCACTCAGCTACACCATGAATTTTATTCTTGAAGCAAGAAACATGTATTTAAAACCCAATATCATAAAGTGATATGAAAACAGTGAAATGAAACCATGTTTAATGCAGCTAATCTGATGTTTTCTCACATTTTAACATATTCTGATACTAGTTATTACTCACTTCATGGAGATAATATGCAAAAAAATAAATATTAACAATTGATTTCCGCTCAAGAACAGCAAAGTTACAATAATGGTATGAATTGCAGTTTATGAGATGATGCATAAGTGTCCACTGTGTTGGTTGATATGGAACTAAAACAACAAAACCCATGAATATACAAGAGTAAAGCTGTAGAGTAACTGTCCACTGTAGTGACCACTATGCATGAAAGGGTTAAGTGTACTATGTATGTCATGTCTATCTACTGTGGCTGACTGTCAGTAGGGGCCTGTGGTAAAGAAGTCTGGTATTGAAGTCAGACTTGACGTGGTTAGGTCCACGGGGTTTTTAATCCACTTGTACCTTAGAAACAAAGTGTGATAAGCACAGGGATGCCTGTGTTAAAAAATCATAAAGGCAAAATCAAAAGTACTCAAAAACAGCCAAAATAGGCTCAGATCCCAAAGGGTTAAAGTAAAAGTTAAAACAATTCAACATCACCGAGCAGCACCTTTGAAGTACTACCAGATGGCGGATGGACAATAAGTCAACTATAACATCATAAAAATAATACAAATAACTTTTCTGATAGTGTTTTCTGTGGTTGTACGTTCAGTAAGGTAATTTAAATAAGAATGAACTAATAGTTAAAAAGGTCCAGGCCTTCAAGGGATAATGAATTTGAGAGGAATTAACAAGAAATGGGAAAATTCTTGCAGAAAAAAGTCAAATCTTTACCTTCATCGTATCAAAGCTGTTACAATGTACTGCCTTTAAACCACACCGACGACCAGAATTTTAATTACTGATCCAGGCCGTATATTAGTCGACTCTAGCCGTTGCTCTTTCACCGTCATCAGATCCTACCTCTCCTTTTGTTTTACTGCTATTGTTTCTTAGCTATCATTTCCTTTTCATCATCTCCCATCCTTTCCTTCTCTCATCACAGCGTCCTCTCTCCTTCCCTCTTATTCATCTTTCCTTCATCTTATCTCTTCCTGCTTCCCTCGGTCGATCTCATCTTTCGCTCATTACTCCCCTCATGTCTTTGGAGCCACTTACCAGTCCTCCTCTACAGTTGAGCCTTTAAAATATAGATCAGACTTCATTACTTACCTCTCTCCCAATTACCTTCTTTTTCTTTTAAAGTCAAAACCACCCCCATCCCCCTTGCCTTTCTTCCTCCTCGTCGCACTGTATTTGTTTTCTCTCATTCTCCCTCTTTCATTCCCTTTCATCCACCACTTGCTCCACATCATCCCATCAATCTATCAAATCTGTTGGCCCGCGTCGTCGTAATTTTCCCACATTGTTGTCCTACTGAACCGGCAGAAGGCCACATGAAGCTTCAGTCCCACCTCCACCACCACTTCATCTGTCTGTCTCTTCTTCCTCGCTCATTATCTCCTCGGTAACAGTCCCCATGGTGATAGCGAAGCTGCAAATCCAGGACATCCTTGAGAAGAGGTGATACCTTTTCAGAAGCGAGGGAGGGAGAGAGAGAGGGAGAGAGACCAAGATAGACTGGAGCAAGGAAATGGGATGAGAGAAGTCAGAAGGTGAGGCGAAAGGAACACAGAATACTCTTAGATCAGAGAAAGAAAAAGGGCAAGAGAGGACGGGAGAAGCAGAAGCAGAGTAAGACCTGGACCTTGAAGTGGAGCTTTCAGAAGCCAACTTCAAATGAACTGAAGAAATAACATTAACGGTCAAGTAAAAAGTGAAGTAATAACAGTAAATCCTGCGGAATTCATAAAACTGTGAAAGGGATATAAAAAAAAAAAAAAAAAAAAAAACAGTAGAATGAAAAAAAACTTGCATTAAAGAACATTTACCAAAGAAAAGTTGTTGCTTTTCATTGCAGAGCATTTGGAAAAGCAGAAACACAGCCACCTTAGTATACTATTTACAAATGCTGTATCTGAGCAGACATACCACACTGTAAAAAAAAAAAAAAATCCTGTTGTTTTTATAGAAATGAAATTGGCAGCTGTGGTTTCCAGAACAACACTGTAAAAAACACATCCAACTGTAAACATATTTACGGAGCAACATGTAGATTTAACATTTTAAACGTGTACAGGGTGGGGAAGCAAAATTTACAATGAACATTTAGTTGTTTTTTCTCAGCAGGCACTACGTCAATTGTTTTGAAACCAAACATATATTGATGTCATAATCATACCTAACACTATTATCCATACCTTTTCAGAAACTTTTGCCCATATGAGTAATAAGGACAGCAAACGTCAAAGAGTGTGTGATTTGCTGAATGCACTCGTCACACCAAAGGAGATTTCAAAAATAGTTGGAGTGTCCATAAAGACTGTTTATAATGGAAAGAAGACAATGACTATGAGCAAAACTATTACGAGAAAGTCTGGAAGATACTATTAAAGAAGAATGGGAGAAGTTGTCATCCCAATATTTGAGGAACACTTGCGCAAGTTTCAGGAAGCGTGTGAAGGCAGTTATTGAGAAAGAAGGAGGACACATAGAATAAAAACATTTTCTATTATGTACATTTTCTTGTGGCAAATAAATTCTCATGACTTCCAATAAACTAATAGGTCATACACTGTCTTTCAATCCCTGCCTCAAAATATTGTAAATTTTGCTTCCCCACCCTGTAGATTTAACACTGGATTTAAATGGTAAATGGACTGCACTTATTTAACACATTTTCTACACCTTCATGGTGTCCAAAGCACTTTCCAAAACCACCAGGTCCAACTGGGACCAGTTTAGGGTTCAGTGTCTTCCATGGACACTTGGACATATGGACAGTCAGAGCCAGGATTTGAACCACCAACTCTTTGGTTATTGGACGAGCTGCTCTACCAACTCTACCAACCCATTAATTTACAAATTTAAAATGTTACATTGTTAAATGTTTACTTTTTTATAACTTTTTTATTAAAAAAAAAAAAAAAAAAAAAAAAAAAAAGCAAATACGCCGTTATTTCAACAATAAAACAATACAAATACATCATTTCTACATACAAATCTGGTTTTGTTCTCATACTCTTCCTGTAAGAACTACAGCTATATTTGATTTAATTGTTAACACAAACATTTTTTTTCAAATAAACAACTTTATGTTGCAATTTTACAACTTTTTGGTGTTAATTCTACAGTCATTTTTTACAGTGCATAATTTCCAGACTATCGGGCGCACTTGAATATAAGCTGCACGCTGCCGTCGCCAACGTCTCACCATCGATTCATTGATGCCAAGCGTACGAGCAGAGGTGGGTAGTAACATGTTACATTTACTCCTTTACATTTACTTAAGTACTTTTTACATAAATTGTACTTTTAATAGTACTTTTAATACGACATACTTTTTACTTTCACACAAGTATATTTATGAAGAAGAAACGCTACTTCTACTCTATTTCAATGGCGTACATTCCGCTCATTACTTTTATTTTTGGTCATTTGTTAATGCGCGAACCATTTGTTTTATTTTGTTAGAAAGACTTCCGCCAAAAATTCATCCATTCTGCCCAAACGAGTCGACATTTCAGCCGATAAGAACTCAACTTCAAATTTGAGAAACCATGTTACGTTAAGTTGTAATAAGCTTAGTTTTGGCTGTTTGTAATACAGTTTTTTTAATTAGACTTAAAGATATTTCGACAGAAGGGGCAGATGTGTTCAAAGACATCTAGGCTAACTCGTCAAAGTAAATGGAAAACCATGCATAGTATCTGCCTCCATAAGAACAGACTAGATATTAATGTGATTTAACCAACAATGATTATTACGAGGTATATTTGTAAGTAGCTGTAATGTTCTTTTACTCTGATTTTGCTGTCTTCTAATGGCAGTGATCTGTACCTTTGAAGGACTGTTCTGACCAAAGGAAGCTGAGTGGTTGGAATAGCATTCAGTGAAGGGCCAATAACTTTAGAGTTTAGGGTTCACACTTTGACATGTGGACAGTCGGAGCCAGGATTCGAACCACCAACCTTTTAGTCATTGGGTGACCCGCTCTACCAACTGAGCCACAGCCGCCCACCCTTGTGTGGAAAAAGAAATCTGGTACCTGCTGAACTGAAGACACCGGGGAGGGTACCAAATGGGTAATCTAGGATCAAATTTATTGTATTTTTTTTTTATTTATATTTTAATTAGGGCTTAAACTATTGATAGTGAGGTTTATAAAGCATATTTGAGCAACCTAAGAAGTTTTACTTGACTTAAGTGTATTAAATGGTATATTCTAGGATTGTAATGGTACACAAAATTTTCGGTTCGGTACGTTTTCGGTTTTCAAAGCCACGGTTCGTTTTTTTTTTTTTTTTTTTTCGGTTTGGTATGGGAAGAAAGAAAACCTCTCAAAATGTCTATTAATGCATTTATGAATTTTTAACATTTTTCCCCCAATTTTTGGAGACAATAGAATATAGAAAAACAGGAATAATATAATTCTGCTGCTACAAATCAAATAGAAAATAAAATAAATTAGTAATATTACTAAATGTATTTTAAACATTAGTATTGCACTTTTCCCTGAAAGGTAGTTTTGAACAAACAAGAAAAATCTAATCACAGTTCTGACAGTTCACATTCTGCATAAAAATAACATAAAAATTCCACACGAAGTGCAACATTGACAAGAGGGTAAACTGGTATTCTGTTTAAACAAACTGAAGAGAAACTTTGACGACACAATGAACCAAATTATTTATTTTAGGACAGAGAACTAACTGTTTAGGACACTGTGTGTATTTGTGTGTGCTTGTGTGCATGGGGGATTTTTTTTTTTTTTTTTTTTGTCGGAGCCGGGGGGGTAGGGGGTGCGCACAGTTATGTACCTGGGGTGCGGTCCATAACTAACGTAACAAACGTTTTTGTGAAACGAAAGTGAAACTTTACATACTTTCAGCGTTCTATTTATTCCTCTATTATCCAGCGTGTGTGATAGACAGACAGACAGACAGACAGACAGACAGAGATAGTGTAAGTGTTTTAGAACTACCGTAGTTCCTAGGGGCCAAACAACGTCCGTCTTATTAACGTCACTTTCCTCGTTGTTGTCTTTCACCTGAACCTGAACTGATCCAAACTGGACTGTACTGATGGTGGAGGGTCTTCAGTCTCTTCCTTCCAGGTTCACATCATATTTGTTTTTTGTTTTTTTTTAACCTTATACCAACTGCTATTTCATATTTCAGGTCAATGTGTGCTCCGTTATTAAGTCCGTGTGAAAGTTGCGCGGATTTAAAGTTCCGCTTCGAACGACGTCTTTCATTCCTTTTTCTTTTTCTCATCATACTGCGCTGTGTCGGTACAGCTGTGTACCGAACCGAACAGGTGCGTACCAAAACGGTTCGGTTCGGCTCGGTACGTGTACCGTTACAGGCCTAGTATATTCACTTTCTGAGCCTGCCAAATTTGGCAACCTTGCAGTTCAAATTTTCAAACGCACGGCGGCCCACCTAAACATGGTCAAAATTAATTAATATTTTACAGGTAGTGTTTTCTACTCAAATGGAAACTTTTTAGACTAGGGACAGGAAAAAACTTGACAAAAGAGGGGGTTTGATGGACACTACTGGAAGTGGGGAAAGAAAGATTACCCTGCGATGACGATGCTCAAACGATATATTGTGCAGCTCTAGCGACACGCTTCGCTGTATTACTCATATCGTCTACATGCTGTTAATGTATTTTCTTGATAGGTTGCACTGACATAATGAGAGCTTTAGAGCTGAGTCAGCAGGTTAATGCCACTATCTCCAGCAGCTTCATTATAAGATTCAATATCTGACCTAGAAGATGAACATGTCAAACGGAGGTGATAACAGAACGTAATAGTATCATCAAAGCTGGACCAATTACCTTGTCCGACAGGGACTGCATGATGTTTTGTTAGTATTTGGGAGGGTTATCTTGATCTGTACACCTATCACTAAGGTTTGTGTAGATTTACTTCAAAATACAATAGACTTGTACACATTTGCTGAACCATTAGCTAGAACAAATGGTACAAGTTTACTGTAGAGCAGAGGTGTCAAACATGCGGCCCGGGGGCCAAATCCAGCCCGCCAAAGGGTCCAATCTGGCCCGTGGGATGAATTTGTGAAATGCAAAAATGACACTGAAGATATTAATCAATGGTTTAAAAATCATTTTATTTCAGGTTCCATATGTTCACATATAAACCAATTAGATCTCAATTGGCTCAGACCAGAAAAATACTGTAATAATAACCTATAAATAATAACAACTGCAGATTTTATCTTTGTTTTAGTGTAAAAAAAGTAAAATTACATGAAAATGTTTACATTAACAAATAATCCTTTTACAAAAAATGTGAATAGCCTGACGAAATATGAACAATGTGAAATGTCTTGTGAAAAGTACATGCCATTTTATCAGTATTCTGCCTGTTACTAAATGTTTTGTGTATTCGTTATTGTAATGTAAGTTGTAATGCACATGTGTAAATGATAAACTGATAAACTGAGGCAGAATATTGTTAAAATTGCACTTGTTTTTCTTAAGACATATCAAGTTGTTCACGTTATTCAGATTTTTAAGGAAATGTTGTAGACGTAAATATTACCATACTGTAATTTTACTTTTTTCACTGGCTAAAATTATACCTATTTTTCTTAAGAAATGTATTTCTTTTCAGGTTATTCACATCTTTTTTGTTTGGATAGTTTATAAAAGTAAGTATTTTCATAATTTAATGTTTGTTTGTTTTTTGCACTAAAACAAAGACAAAATTTGGAGTTGTCATTTCTAGGTTATTATGTTATTATTTTACTGGTCCGGCCCACTGGAGATCATATTGGGGTGTATGTGGCCCCTGAAAGAAAATGAGTTTGACACCCCTGCTGTAGAGGAACACAATGTGGTTAAGAGGTTTGAAAAGCTCATTCAGTGTAATGTAGAATATCCGATTAAGGGCAGCGTAACCCTGACTAAAGCTGCTGATGAACAGTACTGAAGATTCCAATAAACTGTTAGCGCCATCATATTCTCAGCTCGTATTAAATGCAGTATTTATGGCTCTCCGAGTGCCGGTAATGACAGTTATCACTGCAGCGTTTTCTCTGTATTTTCTTTCATTTGCCATTTTCAGGGGAGGAGGACGACGACTTCTGTTGTCAGGAAGCAGAGACGTGGAGACGAAGGAAAAAGAAGAAAAAAAAAAAAAAAAAAAACAGCTATTCAAGACATGAACAGGTGGGTGGACACACACACCATCTGAACCCCCCTGCATCAAGTTCCTGCTCACCCAAGAGTTAGAAAGATGGAAGGAGTGTGTGTTTGTGTGTGTGTGTGTGTGTGTGTGTGTGTGTGTGTTGGCCCAAATCCCAGGTACAGTGGGTGGGATCTCTACTTCTTTTAATGTCAAAATGCCATCTCTGTGTGTGTTTGGATGCATGATCTGCATGTGTGTGTGTGTGTGTGTGTGTGTGTGGATGAGATAGAGATCGTTCCTGACTGTTTTGTGTTTTCACACCATGTAGTTACGGAGGCATGTGGTTGTTGTCTGCTTTTTATGTGTAATAATGTGCATATTGTATATCTGAGGTGCTTTGTAGCAGTTTGAGTCACCGCTTGGTTTTTCAGCAGACATTAGGCATGGTTAAAGGATTTTTTTTTTTTTTTAATCCGATTTATTTTTCCAGAAGAAATTAATTTGGAACTAAAGTACTTTCTCTTCTGTTTACATGGAAATGTTAAATGTTAAGTCAAATTTTTTGCATTTACAAATTCATCCCATGGGCTGGATTGGACCTTTTGGTGGGCCGGTTCTGGCCTCCTCTTTGCTCCTCCTCTTATCTGACCTCATCTCTGCTCCTCCTCTTATCTGACCTCCCCTCTGCTCCTTCTCTTGGGGGTCTGTGGGGGTCGCTGGAGCCTATCCCAGCTACTTATGAGTGAAGGCGGGGTACACCCTGGATGAGTCGCCAGTTCATCACAGGGCTGACATATACGGTACAGTTACATGATGTTTTTTAAATCAGATTTATTTTTCCAGAAGAAATTCATTCGGAACTAAAGTATTTTCTCTTCTGTTTACATGGAAATGTTAAACCCAAATAAAGGTTTACATGAGGTATTAAAAGGTCGATAAGTGAGCAAAAGGGTTTGCGCTGCAGTGCTCACATTGCCTTGTTCTGGCAGCCCTTCTGTTAGCTTAGCTTAGCATAGTCACTGCATTTCCACGGTCACATGTAGCCAGTTTTTTTTAAAGGTGATTTGTTGTCTTTTGTAAGTGATTTTCTGAAATCCGATTCTCCCTAATTATTTCTTTAGATAGGCAACTTACTGCCTCATACAATCTTGGGACTGTTGTGTTGACGGAAGTTGGAAAATCTTTTTGTTGGAAGGGATGCATGCGCTAAATTAGCTTTGCTTTACTGTTTTAGCTTTGCATTAGTTTTTATTTCCCAAGATTTTCTTACTGCAGTAAGTCACATCACCATGATTTGAGTCTCAATTTGTGATCATATTGACCCCACCGGACTAAAGTAATGATTAGGGAGAACTGAATTTCACAAAACCACTCATAATTCCAATAAACTGTTAGCGCCATCATATTCTCAGCTTGTATTAAATGCAGTATTTAAAGGTCCCGTATTATGCAAATCTCACTTTGTGAAAGTTTTCTTACAGTAGTGTGTGTTGCAGTAGCCTCATTATGAGGTTGGAATTTGAAAACTGTCTGTTTCCTCCCTGCCTTGCTCCACCACATTTAGTGAAAATGCCTGCTCAAATGGCCCAGTTTGAGTTGGCTCCGTTTATGACGACATAAGCGGATTTAACTCCTCCCCCTGACTGTGCCCCCACCCTGGCAAAGCGAGCCCCGCCCTGGCAAAGTACCTCTTGGACAACAAACATGGCGAAGGCGAGACACGCAAGTTGTGGTGTTGTTGGCTGCATACACCAACACGATAGTTTATTTTTGCTCCCCACTTCGAGCCTCTCGGTAAAAAGTGTCTGGATTCTATCTGTGATGGTCATGTACCAAACAACATTCCCAAACGCTTGTATGTGTGTGCCCGGCATTTCACGGACGAGTGTTTTTCGAACATGGGCCCATACAGCTCTGGGTTAGCACAAAGACTCCGAATCAAGAAGGACGCAGTACCAACGCTTCGTGACCCAAGTACAAGTGTGGGAGATGTAAGTTCTGATCATTTTTTTGAATCTTTACTGCATAACCCTACATTACGGATAAGCTGGTGGGTGTTGATGTGTATGTTTAACGGTAGCATGGCAGCTAACATAGCTCGGTTACTGCTGCTAACGTTTGCGTCCCCGTTAACATGCAAGAGCTGATAATATCCAGAGACATTCAACAGAACTACTTTGAACACGGGCCTTTTGTGGTTGGCATCAGTATAGTTAGCCTCAAGCTTGTTAGTAGCTGCCTGCATTAGTGGCGGCAGGCGTCTTTCCGTGTCAGGTCCACGAATCCGACACAACACCGCCGTTTTCCGTCAGGGCTCAATCACGCCTCAAGGCAAAGAAAGCCAGTGTTTGGAAAGACGTTCTGTCTGAGACATGTGTATTGTAGACGAGAGAGCCATGGCTTCACAGTCAACATTAGCGCGTAGTACCGCTAGCGGAAGCCGCGTCCTCTCCCAGAGAGGGGAGGGGGAGTGGGCGTGGACAGATGCATTCATTTGCGTACCCGGAAGCAGGCCCAGAAACGGCCTGTTTTGAGGAGGGCAGTGAGAGAGACTTTTTCGACCGCTGAAACTCCGAACAAAGGATGATTTTGGGGCGAACAAACTTAAATACTATGTTTTTGGGCTTCTGAGACCTATATGACGTGACTGAAAAATAGCATAATATGGGACCTTTAATATGAGCTGATATACCACTCATATTTGCACTCTCCTTTTTAAACACTTTTTTCTTTTAGTTAAATTTATATGACTGTTTTACGTGAATGTGTATGTTTCTATGCTGCTGTTAACACTGTGAATTTCCCCATTGTGGGATCAATAAAGGCATATCTTATCTTATCTTCTTATAAAATACTACGAATCACCTATAAAAGCCTGGCTATGTCTGACCATAGGAATGAAGTGATTATGCTAAGCTAGGCTAAGCTAACGGAGGGGCTGCGAGAACAAGGCAGTCGGTGCACTGCAGTGCAAACTGATTTGCCCACTTATCAAACTCATTAGTGCATGAGAAATGAATTAATGAAAAAACAAGTGGTGAACTCTTCCTTCAGGGTTTTCCAGGCTGGTAGATCCCATCAGAATAGCCCACTGGAACGGTTTGGTAAGACTAGACTGCATTGCATATTCTTCCGCCAGCGCAGAATGTGTGCGTCATCACGACAGGACAAGACAACGAGCATGTGCAGAATGGCAGGAATAAAGTCCAAACGGAATAAAGGGTTTACATGTCCGAGGAAGACTTTAGTTCAGAATTAAAAGGGGATTAAACCAGTGACTTTATTCGGGTTTAAATTTAATCCGAACTTTTCTTTTTCAACTGGAATAATGTGTTTACATGGGCATCTGAAATAGGATCTAACGTTTATTCAGATTAAACCAGAAATAAAAGTTGTCATGTAAACGCACGGATTGAAATGCACAGTAGATACTCGTATGGTCTTTACTCAACTACTAAAGATGAAGGCCTAATATATATACATATATATGGGCAATAGTTTTATTAGCATGCCACAAAATTCAGTGGAAAGAGTGGATCTTAGTAGATTAATATTAAAAATATAAAAGTCTCATACTTCTGTAACTCACCCTCTAAACACAGTCTAAATGTGACCTCCTCTGCATGACAAAATGCCGCCATTGCTATTTGATTAAGAAATTAGATCTGACATCAGTCTCAAATGGTGATTGAGTGGAATAAAGTAGAGCAAATCACAATGCTGTGGCAATCATGAATAATTATCACCCAATTTAGATATCCCCATGATGCTGTTATAGTGCATTAGACCCTTATGAGCATCACCTAACATCAAGGACCACCTGCTGGAACTTATACAACCTGCCTCACACCGTGTACGCCTGTTATACTAAAGCAGAGACTCTGTGTCTGTGTGTAAAATTTGACAAGTTCATAATCACATTAACCCTTTATCAGGCAGGTGAGTATTTCTGGTAATTTCCACATCCATTATAAAACAGTGGTAGCAACAGTTCCAGTGAGGACAGCGAGTCCACAGTCTCAGGTCAAATGTGGTCTCCAGGGTCTGTAAAGGTCCACCTCTGCATGAACAGTGAGTGGACCTGCTTTGTTAGGTACCATGAAGTAATGGTACTAATGTGAGGAATGATGTTCAAAGGGAGAATGTGGATGTGGACAGGGGTCTGGATCAGCACTTATGTTGTAATGTTCTATAAATGTTGTTCTAATGTTCTAAAATACATGTTCCCTTCACATTACATGGTAGAGCTGCACAATATATCGTCATCACAGTGTACGTGCACGCATTAGTCACATCACAGGTCCTTCAGTGTAGGAAGCAAATGAACTCGACATGTTCTCATCTAAGTTCAACCTGGACACCTGACACACTCTGCGCACAGCGATCCACCAAAATCATTCTTAATCAGTTTGCCGAAGCAGACCACGCCCCTGCACGTGGAGTGAGTCGCTGGTAACAATACTGAAAAATGTGGGACAAACAAGAGAAAATCACCAAAAATGAAGGCTTGGTGCCAAAAAGAAAAGCAATGTCAGTATCTGGAATTATTTCAGCTACAAGAAGGATGATATTGAAACACGTGTTCTGTGTCGACAGTGCCTTCCACCTGTTACCACAACCAGAGGAAACACAACTAATTTGTTTGACCATTTACGTCAGCACCACACAGCTATTATATACTCCTGAGTATTTTTTCATATCGCAGGATTTTTAAAAAAATTACAATGTCAGTTTTTTTCAACGTCGTGCAGCCCTATTACATGTGTTTTTTCTTGGATTTTTATATATACGTCTTGGATTTTGTTTTTGTTTTTTGGCATTTAAGGGCAAGGAACCAATTATGGTAACTGCATTAACCTTGATTTTCTATATCCAATCCAACTTTATTACCTCTGCCAAGAGGTATTGTGATCGCTTTGCTTTGTGTATTTGCATGTGTGTGTGTGCATACGTGTCTGTTTGTTAGCAAGATAACTCAAAAAGTTATGGACGGACTTTCATGAAAATTTCAGGAAATGTTGATACTGGCACAAGGAAGAAGTGATTAAATTTTGGTGGTGATCGGGGGCGGGGGGGCCACGGGGGCCCGCTGATCTGCCTTGGTGGAGGTCTGCGCTCTCCGAGAGCTTTTCTTGTTTGTAAAGCACTTGAAAACAACAGAAAAAAAAAAAAACAGAGTAAAATACAAGAATAGATTAAAAATAAATAAATAAATGAATAAATAAAAATACAGAAACATAGATAAAACCTGAATAAAATGACAAAACATGTTGAAAAATATTCACAAAAAAATAATATAATGAATAAATAATAAAGTCTTGTGAGGTCCTCCGATATCACACTATCGTTGACATTTTGAATTTCAGAGTATTTCCATGAGTGTCCTACAAAGGGTTAAAAACAGCGAGTATGTGAATACACAATAAGGATGATGTTGGATGAAATATCTGACAGCAGGAAGTTGGAATCGTTCAGGAGTTTGAGGTGGTAAACATCAACATTTGCTGTTCTTTGATTATGTTAAGACTCTCTTACTGTTCTGTCTGTACGTCTTATTTTTGTCATATTCGACGGTAGACTTCAGGGAAATGTGGATATGAAAAAAAAAAGGGGGGGCTGAGCAAAGACAAAAAAGGCCAAAGACAAGGCATCTGGTAATTCATTTAGCAGACAGAAACAGGTGGCTCCCTCATCCCCCTACCATCATCCATACTTTTTACAAAGTAAAATATTTATTGGGCTGCCACAAAACGAGCCACTTATAATTTGGTTTCCACGCATGGCGGCACTCAGGCTCATTACAAGTAAATATTACGCGCCATATGCTTTCATTTTTACTGACTAATGTCCTACAAACTAATATGCTATCACCAAAGGAGGACAGGAGATGAGAGGGGAGGGGAGAGTCAGTCAGACAAGAAGGAGAAAACAGCAGCAATGGAAGCCATTCATCTGCCATGTTATTGTCTAAAACTTGTCCCAACTCTGATCTGTTTATTTTAAAGCTTGGTCATTTATTCTCCACCTCAACTGATGAAAAAATAATCCATTCAGAGCTCATTTGTTGTGCTGTTTTCATAAGTGATTTTAAATGAATGGGAGAAAGGATAAATCTAGATGTAGATGCTTTCAAACTGATCCAATCAGGTTCTGCTTTGAGATGTTTTTAACCCTTTATCCGACACTGATTGAAATACTGTGAAATCCAAAATTTTAACCGTAGTGTGTTATTGGACAGTAGGGATGGGAATTGATAAGAATTCAACTAACTAACTGAATTAGAGGGGGAAAAAAAGTCAAATCTAAATAAAACTAGAAGCACTTGAGGCAGATCAGTGCCCCCCCTCCCCAATGTTTGTCTCTCTGTCTGTCTGTGTGCCAGATAACTCAAAAAGTTATGGACAGATTTGGATGAAAATTTCAGGAAATGTTGATACTGGCACAAGGAACAAATGATTAAATTTTGGTGGTGATTGGGGGTGGGGGGAGGCACTGATCTGCCTTAGTGGAGGTCTGCACTCTACGAGTGCTTTTCCAGAAAAGAGAGTGCAGACCTCCGCCAAGGCAGGTCTGTGCCTCACCCCACCCCTGATCACCACCAAAATTGAATCATTTGTCCCTTGTGCCAGTATCAACATTTCCTGAAATTTTCATCCAAATCCGTCCATAACTTTTTGAGTTATCTTGCACACAGACAAACAGACAGACAAACCAACGCCAACAAAAACATAACTTCCTTGGCGGAGGTAACTAAACTATCATTAAAAATCCCAAACTATTATAACTAGGGATGGAAATGAAGAACCGGTTCTTTTTGAGAACCGGTTCCCAGTGGCTTGATTCCTTGGAACCGTTTGCCTGCCTGCTTAATGATTCTGCTTATCGATTCCGCTTTCGTTGTGCATGCACGATGACGTCACACGTACGCTGCATTGTTTTGGTCAGAACGTAGCCAACATGGTGTTGAGGCAGAAACGGTCTAAAAAGACGACACCAGGTCCACTTACTTGGAACACTGGCAAAGCTTCCATGTCTTCAAAAGGGTGGAATCCCTCCAATATCCTCAAACATTTGTCCACAGCATGTGAATCATTTACAGGAATGTCACGTATTTGATACTCTACTTAGCGACGCTTGTGAATGTAGCAGCAGAGTGAACGCCGGTTCCGGTTCCAGTGTGGGCAACAAACGTCGTAACTCCCCAAATACAAGTTTCCGAAGGTAAGAAGGGAAAGGAAATGAGGTGCACAACAATGGGAGACAAGCCGAGCCGAGTCGAACCGGTTCCACGTAGTAGAAATGTGGCAATAGAGGAATTAGTAAAGCGTCTTTAGTTTCATTTTCACAGTACGCCCCCCACCCCCCCCACCCTGAACCGGGCTGGGCATTCTGTTCTTATTATTTGTACACACTGTATATGTTATATTTTCTGCGCAGAGATGGAAATATAAAAGACAGTTAATGCAAACACACCCATTTGTACTCTTCTATTCCCTCACCCAATGAGAATCGATAAGAGAATCGATAAGGAATCGGATCGATAAGCAATATCGATAATGGAATCAGAATCGTTAAATTGTTAACGATTCCCATCCGTAATTATGACCTTGATTTATACTGTCTACTAAAACTTATACACATTTCCTTTTCTTATTTGTCAGACAGATTTAAAAAGAGTTCATTCTTTTACCTTGACATGTTTCGACTACAACCTGTATCCTTCCTCAGAAGGGTCATTTGTTGTTCCTGTGACATGTCTGGTTTGCCATGCAACTGGGGCGATTATCCCCCTACTGCCTGGCATCCCACAGAGGACAGCATCCCAGGTGTGGGATAAGGTGTAAGATCCCTCATCCCTGTTCATGGTTCTCACTTGAGAAGTGCTGAAACTTTAATATGTTTCCTAAGAAGATGAGAGAGGGGATTGAAGATGATAGGAGGGTAATGCCACCAAAGCATAAATAATGTGCAGTTTGATTTTTCTCTATTTAAACAAAGCTACAAACAAACTCACAGTTCAGGGAGATGCAGCCAAAACTAAGCTAATAAAATGTACACAAAGCAACAAAACATGAACCCTGGCTTTTATCGTGGCCTGTACAAGAATCGGCTGCCTTCAACAGAGGGGATTTAACCCTTAGGGGTCTGAGCCTGTTTTGACTGTTTTTGAGTACTTTTGATTTTGCCTTTATATACTATATAAATAAATGTTTACTATACCCATGTTTGGTATCTTTTTTTTCCGCACAACTTCATCTGTCTCATCTGTCTATTATTTTTTCACTTTAACTTACTATAGCAACACAAAAGGCAGGAAAACACACAAAAAATATAAAATCTGATCTGAAAAATTATGGTATTTTTTGCTTAAATAACACCTTTTCAGAGACTTTAAAAGTGAATATTGGTTCCAAATATTAGGTATATAAAATCCAAATTGTAATAAATTAAAACTACAATCAAATATTTGACATAAAAGTATATCTTTACATAGGCGTTTTCTCCCACCCGGGTCCTCTCGGTTTCCACATCAGGTGGGAGTCAACCTCACCCTTACCTGTAATGCTAATGTACCCTGTGGGTTAGAATCCACAGATTTGACCAGTTTTTTCTGTTTTGAGAAAGGACCAAAAATGACAAAGATAGGATCAGAAATATAACACCCCCCCCCCACCTCTATTTCATATTTTTATTAATGTTTCTTTGCTCTGCTTTCAAAACGTCATATCTCCGGTTGTATTTACTCTATTAATATCAAATAAAAAGTGGGAGAGTGTTTCAAGTCCGCACTTTCAAATGCAATTATCCCCAGTGGTCTACGTGACCGACTTCCGACACTACAACTTGTTGAAAATGTCATGTGTCATGTCAAGGGGCTGTGATCGTGGACCTCTAAGGGTTAAAAACATGACGCCATTAGTTTTTGAATCTGCTCCAAGTTGGAGCAGATTGGTTATTGTTTGTGGATGTAAGTGCATGCACAATCAGCAATCAGTATGATTTCAGTTTCTTTCACTGATTTTCTTTCATTCTGTAAATACTTCCCAGATACCAAGGCAACAACAAATACAACAAACCAAGATGTCATATTTACTGCGGAGCATCAAAGGGAGCTGTGGATTACACTGTAGCGACAACATACTTGTTCTTTCAGGCTCAAGGTTACTGCTTTGTCTTGATCAGAGGCAACATCAAGGATGCAGATGTCAAGGATGCATCAGTCTTTTCTGAATAGATCTACTGAAAATGTCAATAAAACAAATATGTTCAGAGAGATTTTCAGTGTGAGCACTTACACTGATGTAGAGAAAATACAACCCCAGTGTTTGCTTGGTCTATTTTGGATCATTCAGTGGATGGGATTTTAAAAAAAAAACAAAAACAAAACATGACAGTAAGCCACCTTAATAGTGAACGGTGCCATAAAATAGAAAAAAAAAAAGAAAGATGAGGAAGTCCATACTGGAAAAAATCTAAATCTTATCAAGTGTATTTTTCTCATTTCTAGTCAAAATATATCATCACACTTAAAATAAGACATAACCACCTAAAGAATAACTTTTAGTGAGATATAAGAACTTACTTTTTGACAATAGATCTTGAAAATTGTCTTTCAAGAAATCTTACCAAGATAATTTTTACTTGTTCCACTGGCAGCTTTTTGTTTGAATTAAGCAACAAAAAATAAATAATAAAATAAATAAATAAATAAATCTTAAATTAAGGAAGAAAAAATCTTAAATTAAGAAAATAAATCTTGAATTAAGCAAAAAACAAAAATCTTGAATTAAACAAAAAAAAAATTGCCCATTCCCATTTATATAAATGGATTTTGAAAGTATATACAGAGACACTTGCAGCTCCATCTTTAGGTTGTTCCGGGCAGTGGGAGCAGAACATTTAAAAGCTTTCTTTCCCAGTTCTGTTCTGACTCTTGGAACATGTAAAGGGAACAGATCCTGAGACCAGAGACTGTAATTATTAAAGTCATTCAAACTTTCAGACAAATCACATGACGTCAGGGTATTAGATGAAGATAGAAGTTAAAAATGTAACATATTAAGAACATGTACTCATGATGATGATGATGATGAAGATGAAGGCAGTGTGTATAAATGTGCTACCAACATTAAATTAGCCCTTAAGGGTCCACGGTCACGGCCCCGTGACGGAATCACATGACATATTCAACATGTCGTAGTGTCGGAAGTCCTTCACGTAGACCACTGGGGACAGTTGCATTTGAAAGTGCGGACTTGAAACACTCCCACTTTTTATTTGATGTTGATAGAGCAAATACAACTGGAGATATGATGGTTTGAAACTGGAGCAAATAAACATGAATAATGATATGGAAATAAGGTGTGTGTGTGTGTGTGTGTGTGTGTGTGTGTGTGTGTGTGTGTGTGTTGGGGGGGCATTATATTTTTTACCATATGTTCGTCATTTTTTGTCCTTTTCGAAACGGAAAAACTGGCCGAATCTGTGGATTCTAATCCATGGACTGCATTCTGGTAAGAATGACCTCCACCTGAATCAGCTGCAGAACCCGGGAGAACCGTGTGTGTGTGTGTGTGTGTGTGTGTGTGTGTGTGTGTGTGTGTGTGAGAGAGAGAGAGAGAGAGAGAGAGAGAGAGAGAGAAAACACCTAGGCAAGGCAAGCTTATTTGTATAGCACATTTCAGCAACAAGGCAATTCAAGGTGCTTCACACAGGACATTGAAATAAAATAAACAAAAAGAAACACATTTAAAACATTATAAAAGGAACATGTAAAAGGTTATTAAAAACAGCGAGTAATAAAACAACACATAAAATAAAAAAAAAAAAAATAGAATAAAATAAAAATAAAACACACACATATTAAAGTAAGAGTTGCAGTGCAGAGTTTCAAAGAGAATATAAAGTTAAAAAAGTCAAAAGCCTTTTAGTTAAAGGCAGCAGTGAACAGGTGAGTCTTTAACCTGGACTTAAAAGAACTCAGACTCTCAGCAGACCTGATATTTTCTGGTAGTTTGTTCCAGATATACGGAGCATAGAAACTGAACGCTGATTCTCCATGTTTAGTTCTGACTTTGGGAACACAGAGCAGACCTGCACCAGATGACCTGAGTGGTCTGGATGGTTCATACTGGACTAGAAGGTCTCTGATGGATTTTGGGCCTAAACCATTCAGTGCTTTATATGTTAGTAAGAGAATTTTGAAGTCTATTCAATGTCTATGTCTATGTAAAGATATGCTTTTATGTCAAATATTTGAGTATAGTTTTAATTTATTACAATTTTGATTTTATATACCTAATATTTGGAACTAATATTCACTTTTAAAGTGTTTGAAAAGGTTCGTTAAGTATTTTTGTGTTATTTATGCAGTAAATTATATACATTTTTAAAATCAAATCTTATATTTTTTGTGTCTTTTTGTTCTTTTATGTTGATGTAATGGGTTAAAGTGAAAACTAGTGCTGGGCAGCGATTAAAAATTTTGATCACAATTAACTGCATGGATTTCTGTGATTAATCACGATTAATTGCATAGTTATGGGGGGGGGGGGGGGTTTATCGGCATCAACAGCATGTATTGCCTTTAAGTGACATTTCAGACTCGAAGTACTCCAGTGATAAAAATAATAATAATAATAATTCCACATTGCAGTGCTTCCAAACAACTGTGTCCTTCTCAACCCCACCATCTGAAGACATTTAAAATGAAAATGTCCGTGTAAAAGACCGGTACTTTTCTCCATGTTTATGTCCCCACCAGTTTATCTCCGGTTGTGAGTGATTGACAGGAGTCTTAAGCCCACTAATAAGTACTAATACTAATAAGCCCAAAAATATGTGATGTTCAGTTGTTAAAAGCAAGCAAAGGGGGCCCTCTAATGGTCAGAATAAATTTTGTCCTTGCGGTGTTCCCGTAGTCAGTTCGGACATAAGAAGGAACTAACAGACACGTTGCTTTCACTCTGTTTGTATGGCCGAAAAACGTTTGCCTGTGAGTATTTTATGTTCAGTTGTTGTAAGAATGAATTGTATTAAATATCTCTGATGTGAGCCTTTGTTGCTGGATAAAAAGATGTTGTGAATCTTAAATTAATCTGTAAATGCTAATCGTTAGCGTGTCTATGGATTTTCCCATTCAAGTGAGCATCGAGCTAGCGATTTTTTCCCAGTCATTTAAATGTATAATGCCATGTAAATGTACTAAGGCAATGAACAGAACTGAGACATATTTTGTATGTATATTGCAGTTTTACAGTGTGTCTCAAGTAAAAGATTTGGACAGAAGTTTTTGGCATCCGGGTGTTTTATGGGAAACCTGTTGTCTATCCGCCGAGCTAATCGCTACACGCACACAAGCAGGGGCAGAATAATATGAGTTAGAATAAAACGGCGTTAACGTGAGATTAAAAAAATTGTCGGCGTTATTTAATGAATGCGTTAACGCGGTAATAACGCGTTAACTTGCCCACCCCTAGTGAAAACATAATATGCAGATGGGATAGATGAAGTTATGCTGAAAAAAACACAAACAAACAAACATGGATATAGTAAACATTTTTTTAATACTGTATATAAAGGCAAAATCTCAAGTACTCAAAATAGCCTCAGACCCCTACAGGCTAAAACTAAGCCAACCCAATGCATCCAGGGCTACAAACACTTGAACCTACGTCTAATCTTTTACTTCATGGAATCCGAGCCATTCCTATTCCAATTTTAAAAGTCAAAAAAAACAAAACAAATACGTCTTAAATCCAGATATTTTTTGGTCACTCCATTTCAACTGTATGAATTTCTAAGGTAAAAGCAAAGATGCTGAAAGCTGCGAAGGGCCAACAACAATTATGAGGGAGCGGCAAAGCAGAAGTCAAACATCTCCTGATCAGTGCATTTGGATTTGAGGTGTTAGACTGTGGTGAATATCCCATTACCCAACTCTCTCCACATTCTAATCAGGGACTGTATTTGCTAATTAATAGACTGACACTTTTTCTGCTGAGCCTCTTAGTCAGTGGACAATGAGCATTAAATGGCGCTCACTGTGGCTGTGCCAAAAGCAACTCCCACTACATCATAACATGTAGAAATGATTTTCACACATACCTAAATGAAGTTTGACAAGGCCAGATACGCTTTACAACAATGGATGACAATTACATTGACTGCCTTGAGATTTTCACACCTACTAAACCACACTTGAATATGTTTCCAGACTGTTTGCAGTAAACCGAGTCGGACCAGTCTGCTGTAGGATGTGTGTAAAAAAAAAAAAAGAAAAAAAAGACATGAGATAATTCAAAATGCTATTGTGTGCAAATTACAGTATAGATCAACAAGCAGATGGTTCATGACAGTTGTTTATCCAGGGTGAGTATTTTGATATTTTGAACAGTGATAAGCTTCAGTTCACCGATGGATTCATAACAGCAGATGTTTTTAACCCTTTAACCCAGTGGTTTCCGACCTTTTTTGGCTCGTGATCCTATTTTAACATCACACATTTCTGGTGATCCCACACATTCTACTTTTTATTTTTTATTTTTTTTGCTAAAATTAATTTGTTTTTGATCATGTAATAGTTTGATATACTATGTTGCAAATAAATGTTAATTTTAGACGACATTTAGGCTATATAATATATATTATTATGGTTGGAGGCAGAAAAGCCAGTGATAGCATAATTCGAATAATTAGAAAAATTCTGTGATACATTCTGAGACAAAAGGACAGAGTCACTGGATTCTGGAATCAGAAGATTATACTTGCAAGGAGTCAAGTCCATACAGTGAGATGCAGCAGTTGACTGACTATCAACAGGAATTGTAATATCTTATGAAAGAACATGAGTATTACAATCATTGGACCAAGTGTACAAATATTATGACGTTGATCAGGTTCACCATTGGCTTAGGTATTCAAAACACAGTGATGCATGGGTTCAGTGACCGCGTTTGTATTCTTCCCCACCTGCCTCATGGCCTGATCTCCTCAAGGGCAGCAACCCGCTCTGGTCCCAAACTGGATGGACAACAAGAACGCCTTGGTCCCAAACTAGAACAAAACAAGCAGATAGCAAAGAAACGGTAGACATATCCTGAGTGGATATGTCCGGGTATTCTTGCAAAATGTCATTATAACCCATCCATGACTCGTGCTCTGGACACCTGGTATTTACAGGATTTAGTCTAATAGCCTAATTTTTCTAACAGCCAGGTGTAGATTACTGCACAAAGTGAGAATTTGATTTTCCTTGGTCAGGATATGTACAGTCAGTCCAGCTTGGATTTACAAGGCTGACAATTAATACTGAACAAACAAGAACTCAAACTATGAATTATGAAAGAGCTGCAGCATCTGAAACTGACCACAATGAACATTTGACAGATAAACAGTACCACAGTGCTTCAGTTTCAGCTTCACAGTTTGTCTTGTCTTTTGTGGATTGGGGTTTTCTCTGTCAACTAGGAATGGGAATCGAGAACCAGTTCTTTTTGAGAACCGGTGTGGGAAAAAATACGGACCTTGTAAAATTTGGACCTATTTGGAATTTGCGCATGCGCGAGCGCAGCCTTACCGGATGTCAGGTTCAGCGACCCCTAACCCTAACCCTAACCCCTAACCCTAACCCCTAATCCTAACCCTAACCCAAAAGCGCACAATTCTACTCGCAAGGTACTTATTTCATAAGCCTCGCTGACCCTGACATCCGGTAAGGCTGCGCTCGCGCATGCGCAAATTCCAAATAGGTCCAAATTTTACAAGGTCCGTATTTTATGCCACACCGGTTCCCAGTAGCTCGATTCCTTGGAATTGTTTGCCTGCCTGCTTAACGATTCTGCTTATCGATTCCGTCTTTGTTGTGCATGCGTGATGACGTCACACGTACCTTGCATTGTTTTGGTCAGAATGTAGCCAATATGGCGTTGAGGCAGAAACGGTCTAAAAAGACGACACCAGGTCCACTTACTTGGAACACTGTCAAAGCTTCCATGTCTTCAAAAGGATGGAATCCCTCCAATATCCTCAAACATTTGTCCTCAGCATGTGAATCATTTACAGGAATGTCACGTATTTGATGCGCTACTTAGCGGCGCTTGTGAATGTAGTGGGAGAGTGAACGCCAGGCCGGTTCCGGTGTGGGCAACAAACGTCGTAACTCCTCAAATACTAGTTTCTGAAGGTACGAAGGGAAAGGAAATGAGGTGAACAACGGGAGCCGAGCTGAGTCAAACCGGTTCCACGTAGTAGAAATGCAGCAATAGAGGAATTAGTAAAACATCTTTAGTTTCACTTTCACTGTGCCCCCCGAACCGGCCCGGTGTCACCTGTTATTATTATTTGTACATACTATATATGTTATATTTTCTGTGCAGAGATGGAAATATAAAAGACAGTTAATGCAAACACACCCGTTTGTACTCTTTTATTCCCTCATCCAATGAGAATTGATAAGAGAATTGATAAGGAATCGGATCGATAAGCAATATCGACAATGGAATCGGAATTGTTAAATTCTTAACGATTTCCATCCCTACTGTAAACTCACCATAGATTTTGTATTAGTAAGTTTTTTTTTGTTTTTTTTTGTTTTTTTTAATCAGTTACTAGAAATTTCAGGTGACCCCATTTGAATTCCAGGCGACTCCATGTGGGAGTGAAGAAGGAAAAAAAAGAACAAAGGTATCCCACATACGGTCCATTCAACTTGCAAAAAACTTTAACATAGGATGGCAACGTTTCGTTCGTTCGTTTCGTTTCCTCTGGACCTTTTTCAAGCATGTTGCTATCCTACATTATCTATCCTGTATTAAAGTTTCTTGCAAGTTGCATGGACAGTGTGCAGGATACCTTTTTTCTTCTTCAATGTGAATGCAAACATTCCATGTGCAAGTACAGTATGTGCTCTTTTTTTCTAAATCATACACAAAAAAAAAATAAAACAAAGGAAAGTTACGACAACACTGCAAACAACAGTGTAAAAAAAAAGAAGCCCCAATTGTCTATTTTTATAGTGAGTCACATTCATTGCTCTTTTCCACAGGCCACGGGGGTGCACTGAGCATGCTCAGATGTCTATGAAAAGCACAAGGACTATTCTCGTTTTGAATTTTTTCCTATTGAGCAAATGGTTGAATTTTATGAAAAGTTATTGATTAGTGTGATTTATTCCAAACATGCAAAGAAATTTAACGTATATGCGAACAGCAAAACATAAATAATAACACAAATATCAACAATCATAACAATATTAGCCAGAAGAACAGCACAATAGTTCCATTTACATGCCTGAAAAGGGGTGGGAAGAAGTGTAACTTATTTAATCCCATCCCTTCTATATAAAATATTATTAATAACATATATGTCTCTCTTCCTTTTATATTACTCTTTTATATTTATATATCCATTCACACACACACACACACACACACACACATCCATATACACATACGTATGTACATATTTTTATTCATATACCCACAACATACAAGTACGCATACACACAAACAAGTACACATATAATCTTTTACCTATACGTTTCTTAATTGTGCTGGCGAATAAATAAATAATGAATAACTCAAAGAAATAAATATGTACATAAACAACAATGAACTTTAAATAAATCTTACATTCAGAACGCTCACCACAGACACGTCAGGGGCTAAAGGGTTAACCTGCAAAAACATGGATATATCCATATTACAAGCTGTGGGAGTTGGTTGTATTGCAGGATTAAGCTGCACCAATATGGTACAGAGTCTCCATGGCAGATTGTATCACTGGATATTTAATTCGGAATGGGATCACTAAAATATCTGTAGCAAACCGTAGCACGGGATGTAATTCTTATCTTTGTGGCCAATTTCGTTGGGAGCTATAGCTAGTGACAGTGAGTATTACACCACTACAGCAAAGAATTCACAATGGAAATACCAGAGCGGTGATAGATTTTAGTCTTGTTCCTCCCTGCGTTATCTCTCTCGCCTCTGTAATACACTGGTTCATGGTTCATTTTGGATTTCCAAAGAGGCATTCTCAACAAACTGTGCTGTCTTTCCCTCTTTTAAGAACTGGCAGGGAGTTTCATCACCTTTCTTCCATTAAGGCTCTAAAGATGTTTTTTTTTTTTTTTTATTTTTTATTTTTTTTACGGGTTTAATAATGTGGAAAGTGTAAAACTATGATAAAAGACAAAACCCAGTTGCAGAGTCTGCAGAATGGTCATTAAATAATATTATGCATTACATCACACTGCATAAATTAAACACATTTAACATTACGCAAGCGGTGCATTAAGTATATTTAGTACTGAAAACATCTTTTTTTTTTTTTTTGTAATTTTCTAATTTACTTCTAAATCACAGTGCCAGAAAAAAAGACAGTTCATAGGGTTCTTATTCAGCAGCAGCGCTCCTTTACTTGACAAAACAGCACATATTCAACCGATGCCTCGACTCTTCCAACGTCAGATAACTATGTCTTAAAGCACAATACACTAGAAACGCCCAAAGTTTTTATTTCATCTATAACACTAATACCTCTAAAGAATCCTCATTAAAGTCAAAGGCATATTTGAGTCTATATCATAACATAAATCAGTCATGATATGAATAAGTCATCCTTCATTGGCTCGGAGTCTCATCTGATGCACAGCTCCATATTAATTATGCTAATCTGTGTCTGTATGGAATATTTCTGTGACAGACATGCCAAGGCTTTGTGATCTGAGGGAGAAAATCCACCTTTAAACAGAATGCACACATGCCACTTCTCTGATCTTAGTCTATCAATATTCATGGATATGAGCAACCATCACCCAAAGCAAGAAAATCTACAGAAACAAGCCTTAAATATATGATGGGATCAAGAGACTTTTTTTTTTTTTTTTTTTTTTTTACATCACATCACGGGCAACTTCTGTCATTTAAAAAAATAAATAAATAAATAAAAATAAAAAAGCACATTACGCTCCATCTGGCTCCTCTACAGTGGAAAACATTATATTCCACTTAATCCATGTGGAGTTTCTCACTGAGTCATCCACTGTGAATCTGTGCTATGTAGGAGGTACGAAACGATCAATGGTTGTTCATAATGGATTATGTGTTTACTGAGAGGGATGGGAAAAAAGAAAAAAAAAAGTAAAGTTTACGCAAATCATGTAATGAACGTGACACTACAACAGGGGTGTCAAACTCATTTTAGTTCAGGGACCACATGCAGCCTAATATGATCTGGAGTGGGCTGGACCAGTATAGAATAAGAACTGATAAATAATATAAACTCCAATGTTTTCTCTATGTTTTTGAGTGAAAAAAGCAAAAATTCTTCATGAAAACGTTAACATGTACGTACTGTACTTGAGCATAACATGAACAAATATGAACAACCTGAAAGTTCTTAAGAAAAATAATTGTAATTTTAACAATATTACGCTTTAGTTTTATCATTTATACATGTGCATCACAACTTACAGATCGCAGTGGATCTACAAATACACACAACATTGAATAACAGGCAGAATATTGTTAAAATTCTACACACTTAAGACATTTTTGTTCAGGTTGTTCAGTAGACATGCATCAAAGGTAGGGATGGGAATCAAGAACCGGTTCTTTTTGAGAACCGGTTCCCAGTAGCTTGACTCCTTGGAATTGTTTGCCTGCCTGCTTAACGGTTCTGCTTATCAATTCGTTGTGCATGTGCGATGACGTCACACGTACGCTGCATTGTTTTGGTCAGAACGTAGCTAACATGGCGTTGCGGCAGAAACGGTCTAAAAAGACGACATCAGGTCCACTTATTTGGAACACTTGCAAAGCTTCCATGTCTTCAAAAGGGTGGAATCCCTCCAATATCCTCAAACATTTGTCCACAGCATGGGACTCATTTACAGGAATGTCACGTATTTGATACGCTACTTAGCGACGCTTGTGAATGTAGCGGCAGAGTAAATGCCGGGCCGGTTCCAGTTCCAGTGTGGGCAACAAATGTCGTAACTCGTCAAATACAAGTTTCTGAAGGTAAGAAGGGAAAGGAAATGAGGTGCACAACAACGGGAGACAAGCCGAGCCGAGTCGAACCGGTTCCACGTAGTAGAAATACAGCAATAGAATTAGTAAAGCGTCTTTAGTTTCACTTTAACTGTACGCCACACACACACACCCCCGAACCGGCACGGTGTCATCTGTTCTTATTATTTGTACATACTGTATATGTTATATTTTCTATGCAGAGATGGAAATATAAAAGACAGTGACAGTTTGTACTCTTTTATTCCCTCACCCAATGAGAATCGATAAGGAATCGGATCGATAAGCAATATCGATAATAGAATCGGAATCGTTAAATTCTTAACGATGCCCATCCCTCATCAAAAGTGTGCAGTATCTGGCTGTTTCTATGGTAATTCAGACATTTATCTGAAAGATGACAGATTAAGATTACATTTCCATTTAAAATAAGGTGAACTTTTATTCTATTTAATTTTTATTGCCGTCGTTCTCTCCCTCATTCATCAAGTGGAGAGGAGACAGGTGTGAACAGTTCTGTCTCTAATCACGACTGAGAAGTCAAACATAGTTTAACATCTCCAACGTACCAGATGTCTTTGAGATGACGTTCACAGGGGAGTTCAGTAATTATCGTTATCACCTTAACCCCTCTTTGATAGCGAGTGACAGGGTCAGAGCAGACACTAAATATTACCTCTGCACATGTTCAATGTCCTCATAGTCATACCAGCGGCTGAATGAAATAAACACTAATACGATCATTACACTTACCTCATTAAAATAAGATTCAACAAGACAGCAGGTGAGCATGTATAATAAATTGACTGTTTGGAATTTGCATGATCAGCCACAGTGACAGCATTAATAACTTTAATGAATTTAATGAAATGTTTCCGTCTCACACAGATATGTCAGGCTGCATCAGACAAATTATGAAAAAAAATCTCTATCACGTGTGCTGCTTTAGATATGCAGAAGTCAAACTGAGCTAACGTGGAAAAGGGTTTATTTCCCAGATCGATATATGTGCATTTTTGAAAGATGTTTTGAGGGCAGAAATGTGATTATCAAGCAGAAACTCACTGGAATCAGGTTTAACATCGCAATGAACAATCTCTACTCTACATAATCTGGTCCCTCTCTCTTTTCTCATCCTTGTGGTTTCAGCATTCTGGGAGTTCATTTCTCTTTGTAATGAACAGCAAACCCACCATGCATTAAGATCATCTTTTTCATTTGTCTAATGACAGGCCACAGTTTCTTCAATTACTGCATTGTCACATCCTTGCATGCTGACATTTGGGACAGAATTCACTATTTAACCCATAAAGACCCAGTGCTACTTTTGTGGCAGTTTCCAAATAAATGTTTCTCCATATTTAACCTTTCTTAAGTGATTCATCACCATTGATTGTAATATTATCCTCTTTACTTTGTGTTTTTTTCAGTGAAAATCGTGTATTTTCCTTTATTAAATGTTGTGATCATGTAGATGTTCATAAAAGTTCAGAATAAAGTTGATGGTTATTATATCAGAAACAGAGAAAACTGATTTTTTTTTTTTTTTTTTTTTTTAACAAAATCTATCATTAACTAAACATACACTAAGTGTCTCCAACCACTGTCATTGATCAAAGTCCATGAGTTTTACTGGTGAATCAATGCTGTAGAAGATGACGGTGTTTCCACAGTAACTATGGAGCCTCTGAACATCCAAATGTGTCATATCTGATGACCAAAAGATGACAAACAGCATTTTACACTAATTATTTACATGTATTGATAGGATTAGAGGATTAACAGGCATTAAACATATTACTTCAGTTAATGGTTTTGGTTACCAGTGGCTTTTTGGGGCTTTAAGGGTAAAATACATGAACTATGGATATGCAGCTGAGGAAACATATGCCGCGTTTCCACTATGTGGAACCAGCTCGACTCGGCTCGGCTGAGCTCAACTCAGTATTCCTGGCGACCGTTTCCATTACAAGATACTACTGACTTTACAGTACCTGGTCGTCATAGCGATGCGGCGCATTACTTCCGTGTCGTCTGTTCAGAGAGTCGCTGATAAACTCTCTTGTTGCGTGTTGTCTCGCCTGAATTTTTACGTCGGCCACCAAAGACTGATTCTCCTCGACCGACCATGGTGTAGTTTTGGGTTGTTATCATGTGAATTAATGTACCGCTATATTTACTGTCCACTTCCACATCTGTTTTTTGTGAAACGACGGGTCACAGTGATAACTCTCTGACCAATCAGTGGTCTGCAGTGTGTACACGTCACGTTTTAGTATCTGGTCCCCAGTCCTGGAACCTCGGCTGAGGTGATACCAAAAAAGTAGTACTTTTTTGTAATGGAAACGCAAAAAAGGCCGAGCCGAGTCGAGTCGAGCCGAGCCGATACCACATAGTGGAAACAGGGCAATAGACACAAATGACTAAAATGAAAAGAACATAAAACTAGTACATGATTTGCTGTGATTTAAATTTTTTTAAAAATAACAGAAATGACTATTTGTGGGAAAAAAGCAGCATACATAAAACAGGATTAAAGAATGTTAGATAGGCACTGAAATGTTTCTTTTGTAACAAAAAAAAAAAAAAAAAATACAACCTAAACTTAAGATGTTTTCCCACCTGGACCGATCGGAGCTGTTGGTTGAAAGCAGCAATCGTGCTCCATTCCGGAACAAAACACCTGACCTGAGACCACTTGGAAGAGCTGGTCTCAGCTCAGTTGCAATCGCTAGACAGAGCGGTTTGTTTACAGTATGAACATGACCACAGTAATAGAAATAGATAACTACAGTTTTCTCTACCACTCTGAGCGGTCTCCAGATATGAGCTAGCAATCAGGAATGTGAAGGGGGCAGATTCCACTGGGGGGATTGTACGGGGTGGGGTGCATTCTGTACTGTATGTACCTCACAATGAGTACGCACAGATCATATGACTGTACAAAGTGAAAGTGAAACTTAAGACACTTTACTAATTCCTCAAAGTCTCCCTCTGTTATGCAGCTCATTTTCCTTTTCCCTACCCAGATAGCAAAATGATTATGGCTTAAATCTGGCCCAAAACTGGCATGCCATTTGGCAAAGTTTGGGGCGGATGTATGGGCCCTAAATGGCCCAAAATAGGCAAGCCAAAATCAAACCAAAAGGAAGCTAAAATTCACCCAAAACTAATTGCGGACTTCCAAAATATAACCATAATTGTCCCAGAAAAGCCCCAAATCCCCATAATCCAGCCAAAAAATAGCCAAAACATGCCATACCATCCCTATACTTGATCCCGCTCTTTGCCCAGTCTTTTGGTTAACCCGACATATGCCATAACTCAGCCATATATTGCTGGTGCCTCCATATCTATTATGGATAACCTTAATCATACCGCAGTTAAGCCTAAAGTTCTGAGGTCTCCACACTGGACCACATCAGTCCAGTTCTGAGGTCTCCACACTGGACCACATCAGTCCAGTTCTGAGGTCTCTACACTGGCTCCCTGTCTCTCAGAGAATAGACTTTAAAATTATCTTGCTAGCATATAAAGCACTGAATGGTTTAGGCCCAAAATACATCAGAGACCTTCTAGTCCAGTATGAACCATCCAGACCACTCAGGTGGTCTGGTACATGTCTGCTCTGTGTTCCCAAAGTCAGAACTAAACATGGAGAATCAGCGTTTATTTTCTATGCTCCGTATATCTGGAACAAACTACCAGAAAATATCAGGTCTGCTGAGAGTCTGAGTTGTTTTAAGTCAAGGTTAAAGACTCACCTGTTCACTGCTGCCTTTGACTAAAAAGCTTTTGACTTTTTAAATTTTATATTCTCTTTTGAAACTCTGCACTGCAATTCTTACTTTAATATGTGTGTGTTTTTATTTTTATTTTATTTATTTATTTATTTTGGATTTTATGTGTTGTTTTCTTACTTTTTAATCACCTTTTACATGTTTCTTTTATAATGTTTTAAATGTGTTTCTTTTTCCCTGTCGTTGTGTTTCAATGTCCTGTGTGAAGCACCTTGAATTGCCTTGTTGCTGAAATAAATAAAATAAACTTGCCTTGCCTTAAAGGTTTTCATAATGCCAAAAGAAAGCCAAAAATGCCAAATGTATGCCATAATACTGCCAAAATAGTTCCTATCTGGGTACCTTCAGTAACTTTAATTGGAGGGGTCAGGATGTTTGTTTAAGGGGACATTGCCTCCTCTTGCCGCCCCGCGCCCCCCCCCCCCCCCCCCCCCCACCCCCACACACACACACACACACACAACCGGACTTGACTCTGAGTACGATATGCTGCGATGTCGCAAACACTACCATAAATGTTGAAAAAGTGTTGAAAAAGTGCCGCTGCCAGACGCCAGAGAAGTGCCGGTTTGCTAATGTTTTCAAGGTATATGATAAAGTGTTATTTCGTATATATATACGCATATATATTGGTTTATGCACATTTATATAATAGTTTTAGAAATCTTCCACTAAATAGAACCTGTGCAGACAGTGTTTTGAAGTAGATCTTGTAGCTCTGAGACAAATATTCCTTTTGAGTCAAACCCATTCTCTTGTTAATTCTTGAGTTTCACATTTTGACCCAAGGCTGTATCTTGGAAAGTTCAGCCAACCAGCATTTTTTATTTGACTTTTCTTTATAGCGACTCTCATGTGGTAAAATTTCATTACTTTTATTCTAGAAGTATTTTCCTTGTAGACCAGTGTTATCTGGTGATCCATCTTTAACCCTTGTATGGTGTTTGGGTCATTGGGACCCCTTTTCACTTTTTATTAAAAGAAAAATGATGAGTAGTTATTTTTAAAATATTTTTTTCCTCTCATATCTTGATTATATTACATTTTATTAAAAAAAAAAAAACAAAAAAACATGAGTAGCACTTTAATTCATAAATGTAATCTACGAGGGCCATTCAATAAGTTCATGGCCTCACCCAGAACAGAACAACACAGACTGATAATTTATATTTTATTTTTCAACATAATCTCCATTTACAACAATGCACTTGGTCCATCGATGTTCAAGCATCACTATCCCATCACGAAAGAATGTAACATCCTGTATTATAACAACCAGTATTTCTGGGTGAGGCCATGAACTTATTGAACAGCCCTCGCAGCAAAGGCAAAAGGCAACAAGAAAAACATTCAGAGAGCACAGACCTCCACCAAGACAGATCTGTCCCCCCCCCCCCCCGAACACCACCAACATTTAATAATTTCTTCCTTGTGCCAGTATCAACATTTCCTGAAAATTTCATGAAAATCCATCCAGAAATTTTTGAGTAATCTTGCTCACAAACAAACAAACAAACAAGCACGCACGCAAACACACAAAGCAAAGTGACCACAATACCTCCTGGTGGAGGTAGATATTAAACATATATGCTTTTTATGTTGTTTGTAATTGCAATGAAGTAAACATTTGTTGAGTATTTTCACATTAAATTGTTTCATTATGTTGAATTAAAAACCCACAAATGCAGCGGGGGTCCACCACACCCACGAACAACGGCTGAATACCAAAAATCTGGACACCACACAAGGGTTTAAAAAATTCCCTGAAATTTTTATTTATTTATTTTATTTATTTATTTATTTCCTGGCAGACAGTTTCACACCAATGCTTTATGAAATTTACTGTTTAACTGAGTCAGTAAGCTAGTGCTTAATATTAGTTTACCTCTGACCCCTGTGTGTCCTGTAATTCAGCCCCTTTTGTCTAAATTTGATCACTTCTGCTCCAAAAACCCAACATGGCAACAGTTATATTGCAGTTCAGAAAGCCATCGGACATTACACGCATTCATATATAGAAAAAGTACACCACCAAAAGTCTCATAGGTGACATTTTATGTTCACAGTCTGAGGATGTCTCCAGCTCAAAATGACCAGGCTTGTAGCAGATACGCCTCTTCTTATGCGTTTTCACTCATATAAGAACAAGGTCATGTGTCAAAATGACAGCCCCTCTGGTGTTGGTCACATACCACATGCGACAGCAGATGCAGTCCACTGAACTGTTTCACATAAAACTAGATGTTACTTTAGTATCTTCACACCAAACTGAGGATTTCTTGACAATGATGTGTTAATGTAAAAAAAAAAAAAAAGGAAAAAAAATGGTGTACTGCCATGTTTTATAACCTTTAAAGACCCAAACATTCACCATCAACCAAAAGGATCTACTGATGTAAAATGTTCAATAATTTTCGAACTCATTTTCTTCCGGGGGCCACATTCAGCCCAATTTAATCTGAAGTGGGCCGGACCAGTAAAATAATAGCATGATAGCCAATAAATAATGCCAACTCCAAATTGTTTTAGTGCAAAAAAATAACATTCAATTATGCCAATATTTACATTTACAAACTATCCAAATAAAAAGGATGTGAGTAACCTGAAAAAAATTTAATTTGTTAAGAAATTTAAGTAAAATTATATCAATATTATGCCTCGATTTATCATTTATACATATGCATTACAGATCAGATCTACAAAGGCACAAATATTTAGTAACAGGCAGAATATTGTTAAAACTGCACTTAATTTTCTTTAGACATTTCAGGTTGTTCATATTTGTTCAGGTTATTAGCATTTTATTGTTAAAGGATAGTTTGTTAATGTAAACATTTTTGTAATTTAATGTTTTTTGCACTAAATGAAAGAGAAAAAATTGGCGTTGTCATTATTTATAGGTTATTATGATATTATTTTTGAGTTTGATGGGCTAACTTGTACTTTGGAAATGCATCCTGTGGAACTTTTGGTGGACCGATTTAGGTCCCTGGACCGTACGTTTGACACCTGTGCTCTAATCCATTCGATACATGTCAATAATTGGTGCAAAATGCAGTTTGTCATCTTTTCATGGTCATTAGATATGACCCATTTGGACGTTCAGAGGCTCCGTAGTTACCGTGGAAACACCATTCAACATTGTTCTCTGGCAACACCCATGGAGTAAAGTTGGCTGTTGGCTGTGCTAGAAAAAAACTGACTGCAATTTTGGAATCAGCATGCCAATTTTAGTTTATATCAGCATAAAAATCTAACTCAACAGAATTTTTTTTTTCAAATTGTTCGCCAGTGTTATTCATGTCTCTAGCTTAAATACTTTTTTTAATTGCAGTATAAAATGTAGTCGGGCACTCCCTACATAACCGCGTGACTTGACCCAGTAGTAAATAGCTGAATCTGCTGTTTCTGGGTCATTTATTTGCGGTCCTGCTCTGAAAAATCAATCTTATCCACCATTAATCGATTACCCAAAATTAAAAAGAAATCGATCCAAAATCGATCAAATCAAATTTTTACCCACACTGTAACAAATTACTGTATAAAACAGTACATTTTGTACAGCATCATGCTGTTATTTGTAAATACAGTATAATGCTTTAAATAATGAGGTCTTTAAGGTGCAAATTTAAAACAGTAAGCTACTGCAAAATTTGACAGTATTCTACAAAGTCATCTGGCATCAAATCCCACCGGCTGATTTAGAAAAGATTCAATCTAATGAATATTAACTATAGACTTGCTGCATCAAAGGTAAGTGGTTCTTTTTCGAAGCAGAAGGATAAAATAAAAAGAGAAAATAACTGAGGATGACTATTTTCACCTGGACTGAACCCCACACAGAACAGAAACGTCGGTCACCTGATGCTTCTACCAACACTGCTTTAACTCCATTCTGCTCCAGCTGTTCATTTATCAAGATAATTGTGATTTTATCAACGTAACTGTGGCATTTTGGGTTCATTAAACATTAAATTGCCTCCATAAACTGCGTTCACACCGGACACAACTTGTACAGTATAACATGCATGATAACACTGCATATTTCGGGGTGCTAACCATATGTAGCAAACATGCAGCTAATTTAAGTTGACGCATACTTGCTAGCTGCGAAATGGACACTGTTAAACTAAACAGCGTGTCAATTTACATGGTTATATATAATAATGTCATCTCTTGTTTGAGCTTTTTCGAGCAATGTTCATGATTTTGTATTTTAAAATGTAACTTGAAATGTTAAAATCCTAGCTTTTCGCTGTGTTATGTTTATGTTTATGCATTTGAAGACACTTTTTTCCAAAGCGACTTACAGGGGAAAACCAATTAAATCACTCAATCAATCAAATTTTATTTACATAGCGCCAGATCACAAAAAAAAAAAAAAGTTATCTCATGACACTTTATATATAGAGTTGGTCAAAAACCAGACTGTAAGCCAATTTACAGAAACCCAACACAATCTTCCAGGAGCAAACACTTGTGACTGGTGACAGTGGCGAGGAAAAACTTCCCTTTAACAGCAGAAACCTCGATACCCCTTATACTGTAAATATTACATTAAATATGTTTTACAGTAATATATTGTTTCTTGGAATATGGTAGTTACTGTAAAATGCAGCAACTGTGGCTAACAGTATTTTACTGTAAAAGGTACATTATGTACAGCCCAGTTCCGCAATACTTTTTACAGTAAGAAACTGTAGTTGCAGATTACAGTAGAGATACTGTAGGACACAGGTGTCAAACATGCGGCCTGGGGGCCAAATCCGGCCCGCCAAAGGGTCTAGTCCGGCCCTTGGGATGAATTTGTGAAATGCAAAAATTACACTAAGATATTAACAATCCTTTTAGTTCAGGTTCCACATCCAGACCAATTCAATCTCAAGTGGGTCAAACCAGTAAAATACTATCATAATAACATAGAAATAATGACAACTCTAAATTTTTCTCTTTGTAAATGTAAACATTTTCATGTATTTACACTAAAACAAAGTATAATTTCGCATAAAATGTGAATAACCTAAACAAATATGAACAACCTGAAATGTTGTAAGAGAAGTACGCACAATTTTAACAATATTCTGTCTGTTTCTAAATGTTTTGTGTATTTGTAGATCCAATATGACCTGTAAATTATAATGTACATGTGTAAATGATAAACTGAGGCTTAATATTGTCAAAGTTACACTTGTTTTTTTCAGTTTGTTCATGTTATGCACAAATTTTGAAAGGATAGTTTGTAGATGTAAACCTTTACATAATGTAAAGTTGCTTTTTTCACTCTAAAACAATGGTTCTTAACCTGGGTTCGATCGAACCCTAGGGGTTTGGTGAGTCAGTCTCAGGGGTTCGGCGGAGGTCAGGACACACACCCGACTCATTAGGTGAAGCCACGCATTTCTGAACTGATTTCTCAAAGGCAACAGCAGAAGTCACACTGATTTGCAGTAAATATTCATTATTATTGTAGCCTGATGGAAATTAGGTGATGGGTGTGTGTTAAAATGTTAAAAAGGATAGATAGCATAAATATAATAAGTTCATTATTGGAATACATAAGGTTAAAAATTAAAACCATTTCAGTGTGGTGGTATTAAAAAAGGTCATGTGTTTGTGAAAAGGTATGGAATTTTTTGTGAGTTCATGCACTGTATTGGTTTTGTTCTTTGAACACAGTGATGTTAATGCACGGTTTATTTTGTGCACCGGTGAAACATATGCCTGTGTCTTGAATTTGTAAAAAATCATATTTTATTTTTTAATAAAGAAGGGTTCGGTCAATGCGAATACGAAACTGGTGGGGTTCAGTACCTCCAAAGAGGTTAAGAACCACTGCTCTAAAACATAGAGAAAAGTTTGGAGTTGACATTATTTATATATTATTACATTATTATTTTACTGGTTTGGCCCACTGCAGATCAAATTTAGCTGAATGTGGCCCCTGAACTAAAATGAGTTTGACACCCCTGCTGTAGAATAACAATAGCTGTAGAATAGCTGCCAGTATTTTACTGTTATTTAACGGTAAAATTTGTTACAGTGCAGCCCTAATCATCATCATTATCATCACTGAAGAAATAACACAAAGATCTATATTTTGGTGACTTCAATGTTTGATACGACTCCAATCTTCTTTATAAATATTCCATCTTCCGTCAAACTCCAGACCAAACACCTGAAGTTGCCAGTGAAGCCACATATCCCTGGTCCACAGCTTGCACCTTACCGAGGAAAGCAGCAAAAAAAAAAAAAAAAAAAAAAGAAAAAAAAAAAACGAGCAAAACTGCAAATGTCTATGTGTCCAGTTTTAGGATTAGACGCCTCACCCGAAGGACAGGTAACAAGTTAGATTAAACTGATGTGTGTTTGAGTTATCTGACTGGACTCTTGGATGAAGTTATTTCAGTGTGTAGACAGCAATTTCAGAGATAAGAAACTTAAAGCATGGTACAGGTCATCATGTCCCACCTGTAATTCTTAAACTTTGAACTGAAATGATCTATGGCCAGAAAAGTAACTCCGACTGTGAAGCGGATCCCAGCCGGTCAGTCACCATTATTGAGTTGCTGCTCTTAATCAGGCAAGGGTTAAGTGCTGGAGCAGGAGAAATATAGTCCCTCACTGTACTGTACTGTATTTGATTTAGTGGAGGTGCACTTGATTTATACCGCCAGACACTTCAGCAGCCCCCTCAAGTGGGAATAGCACTCGCAAAGAAAAGATAAATCAAATTTTAAACAGATCACAGTGTGCCGCAAGTAATCCCAGGAGCAGGTACGCAACCTATAACAAAGCGCTAAATAATGTCTCAAATATTTGATGTAAACATTAAAAAAAAAACAGTCGAGCAAAGCCAGATAATGCATTCTGTCATCTGAATTTTTTTTTTTTTTTTGATGTGACAATATTCTTGTTCTGTGTTCTTAAAGTAAAACTCCAGAGATTTTCCAACACTCAGCGAGAAATCTCTCCCTCTGTACCGTTAGATTTTGTAGAGTTGCGAGTTTCATTTATCATGTCCATCCCCTTGAAACGCTTCCCAAAAGTAGAGACAGTGTTTGAAAGATAAAAGAAAAACTGTTCTGGGACGGGTCAGGAAGTTCTGCTGGCAGCAAAAACGATCCCCCGAAAAGGCCAAGTGCTACATCACCAATGGCTCCTGTGCGATTTGATGTGTTCCCAACCATTTATGCTATTTCTTGATGGTGTCAGATTTACTGGGGCCTCATCCCGTCAAAACTCTTGAGCACAGGTGTCAAACATGTGGCCCGGGGACCAAACCCGGCCCATCAGAGGGTCCAGTCTGGCCCTTGGGATGAATTTTTGAAATGCAAAAATTACACTAAAAAATTAACAAACCTTTTAGTTCAGGTTCAACATTCAGACCAGTTCCATCTCAAGTGGGCGGGACCAGTAAAATACTTTCATAATAACATAAAAATAACGACAACTCCAATGTTTTCTCTTTGTAAATGTAAATATTTGCATGTATTTACACTACAAGTATAATTAAAAAAAAAAAAAAAAAGTGAATAACCTGAACAAATACGAACAACCTGAAATGCCTTAAGAGTTTTTTTTTTTTTTTTATTTTAACAATATTCTGCTTATTATTAAATAGTTTGTGCATTTGTAGATCCACTGTGATCTGTAAGTGATAATGTAAATGATGGGGAAGCAAAATTTACAATGAACATTTAGTTGTTTTTTCTCAGCAATGCTATGTCAGTTGTTTTGAAACCAAACATATATTGATGTCATAATCATACCTAACACTATTATCCATACCTTTTCAGAAACTTTTGCCCATATGAGTAATCAGGAAAGCAAACGTCAAAGAGTGTGTGATTTGCTGAATGCACTCGTCACACCAAAGGAGATTTCAAAAATAGTTGGAGTGTCCATAAAGACTGTTTATAATGGAAAGAAGAGAATGACTATGAGCAAAACTATTACGAGAAAGTCTGGAAGATACTATTAAAGACGAATGGGAGAAGTTGTCACCCGAATATTTGAGGAACACTTGTGCAAGTTTCAGGAAGCGTGTGAAGGCAGTTATTGAGAAAGAAGGAGGACACACAGAATAAAAACATTTTCTATGATGTAAATTTTCTTGTGGCAAATAAATTCTCATGACTTTCAATAAACTAATTGGTCATACACTGTCTTTCAATCCCTGCCTCAAAATATCGTAAATTTTGCTTCCCCACCCTGTACATGTGTAAATGATAAACTGAGACATAATATTGTTAAAATTACACTTATTTTATTCAGTTTGTTCATGTTATTCACATCTTTTGAAAGGACAGTTCCATCCACCCATCCATTATCTTCCGCTCCTTCCGGGGCCGGGTCGCGGGGGTAACAGTCTAAGCAGGGATGCCCAGACTTCCCTCTCCCCAGACACCTCTTTCAGCTCTTCTGGGGGGACCCCGAGGCGTTCCCAGGCCAGCCGAGGGACATAGTCTCTCCAAAGTGTCCTGGGTCTTCCCCGAGGTCTCCTCCCAGTGGGACATGCCCGGAACACCTCCCCAGGGAGGCGTCCAGGAGGCATCCGAAACAGATGCCCGAGCCACCTCAGCTGGCCCCTCTCGACGCGGAGGAGCAGCGGCTCTACTCCGAGCTCCTCCCTGGTGACTGAGCTCCTCACCCTATCCCTAAGGGTGCGCCCAGCCACCCTGCGGAGGAAACTCATTTCGACCGTTTGTATCCGGGATCTTGTCCTTTCGGTCATGACCCAAAGCTCGTGACCATAGGTGAGGGTAGGAACGTAGATTGACCGGTAAATTGAGAGCTTCGCCTCTTGGCTCAGCTCCTTCTTCACCACAACCGACCGGTACAGCGACTGCATCACTGCAGACGCTACACCGATCCGTCTGTCAATCTCACGCTCCATCCTTCCCTCACTCGTGAACAAGACCCCAAGACACTTAAACTCCTCCACTTGGGGCAAAGACTCCCCACCGACCCGGAGAGGGCAGACCACCTTTTTCCGGTCTGAAAGGATAGTTTGGAGATGTAAACCTTTTCATAATGTAAATTTACTTTTTTCACTGGAGAAAAGTTTGGAGTTGACATCATTTATATATTATTATGTTATTATTTTACTGGTTCGGCTCACTTCCGATCAAATTTAGCTGAATATGGCCCCTGAACTAAAATGAGTTTGACACCCCTGCTCTAGAGGATCAAGAGGCAGTCTCGTCACCCCTTGCTCTGAGGTGTGAGAAAAGTGGGGGGAAAAAAAAGACAAAAAAAGAATATGAAAACTTGCTTAGTATCAATGTATACCTGGAGTTTTACTTGAGACTGCGGGGTACTTTTTCTTAGTTTTATTCTGCACGAAATACAATAACAAATCTTCAATATCCAAGGGCAGGGATGGTTAAGAGCGAATGCACAAATAACTAAAGCACAAGTGAAAGATGACATTACAAGACTTATACTTGATGTCAGATAGCTTTTATTGTTTTTGGCACACCTCGAAGTAAGAGTCAAAACGGATAGAATCACTACATTAAATGTGTAGTGCCTCAGGAAGGATGTGCTCCACTGTCAGTGTGGAAAAGCTTATGGGAAGAACATCCAGAGATGATAATGCAAATTTTTAGGCAACAGCCACAGTGTGTGATGTCAACTATTATGCAGCAAAAATCTGGACCAGTGTACACAGTCCCACCGAGGTAGAAACGGTTAATGCAGTGGTTCCCAACCTTTTTTGGCTCGTGACCCCATTTTAACATCACAACTTCATCAAAACAGAAACATTTTTTTTGCTACAATTAATTTGTTTTTGATCATGTAATAGTTTGCTATACTATGTTGCAAATAAATGTTAATTTTAGACAACATTTAGTCTATATAATGTATATTATTATGGATGAAGGCAGAAAAGCCAGGTGTAGATTACTGCACAAAGTGACAATTTTATTTTACTTGATCAGGATCCAGCTTGGATTTACAAGGCTGACAATTAATACTGAACAAACAAGAACTCAAACTATGAATTACAAAAGAGCTGCAGCATCTGAAACCGACCACAATGAACATTTGACAGATAAACAGAACCACAGTGCTTCATTTTCAGCTTCACAGTTTGTCATGTCATTTATTTATTGTGATTGTCTCTGTCAGTTCACCATATATTTTTTATTAATTTGTTTTTGGTTTTTTTTTTGTCAATTATTAGAAATTTCAGGCGACCCCATTTGAATTCCAGATGGTCCGGACCCCAAGGTTGAAAAACACTCGGTTAACATCTCATCACTACTAGTGTTGTTTTTGTCAGCCTGTTTTATTTATTTATTTGTTTGTTTGTTTGTTTGTTTGTTTGGAAAAGCAATTTATATAAAACTTCCCTTACGGGTACAATTCAATATCTGTCCACATCAGTGTTCATGGACCACTTGTTCTTTGGTAGCTCGTACAGATCCATGTCCAGTCCAGTTGTCCTTCATTTAATTTCATATTTCACATTTTCCTGGTCTCGTTGCGTTTACTGCTATACTCAGTCATGTTGAGCATTTTTGTTTTTGCCACTCAGTCAGACAAAACCAACATTTTTTTTTAGTTAAGCTCATTTTAGTTCAAACAAGGTTATCTTATTATTCTTATGGACTCAGAAATATATTATTTGCTGTCAATTACCATATCTGTATGAATATTCAGGAGAGCAAGTCTGAGTCTTTGGTCGGTCACTGTACTGTACAAATAGCCTGCGTCTTGAGATGCCTTAATGGGGGGGGGGGATCCGTGTGGTAAAGCCCAGTTCAGACCGCATATTTCTATCCGAACCCAAACCGTGCCTGACACAGTTGCGTCCGAACCCAGCCCGACCCGTCAGGTCCCGTCTGGCTCAGTTCGGGTTGCAGTGCTCTACTGTGCGGACCCAGACTAGGAGCAGGTCTTTGGTCGAACCATCCAGACTTCAGGTGCGAAAACAGGTGCGAAACGTCTTGTAACCTGCAGACCTCACAGTTTCACAGCACACTTGCAGTAATTCAACAAAAGATTATCACGTTGATTTGTCTCATCTCGTTAACGAAAATGGAGACATTTTGTCACAGTTTTTGTTTTGTAAACTACATTTAGTCTCGTTTTTATTAGTCAACAATATTGCATTGCACATTTAATTATAGTTATCGTCACATGACCACCATTTTCGTTACGTCTCGCCTGATTTTCGTCACGTGATAAAGGCTTGTTGATGAAGATATTTCCTCATAATTTTCGTTGATGAAAGCAACACTAATCACTAGTAGGGATGGGAATCGTTAAGAGTTTAACAATTCCGATTCCATTATCGATATTGCTTATCGATTCTCATTGGGTTAGGGAATAAAAGAGTAAAAATGAGTGTTTGCATTAACTGTCTTTTATATTTCCATCTCTGCACAGAAAATAGAACAATGAAAGTGAAACTAAAGACGCTTTACTAATTCCTCTATTGCCACATTTCTACTTCGTGGAACCAGTTTGACTCGGCTCGGCTTGTCTCACGTTGTTTTGCACCTCATTTCCTTTCCCTTCTTACCTTCGGAAAGTTGTATTTGAGGAGTTACGACGTTTGTTGCCCACACTGGAACCGGCGTTCACTCTGCCGCTACATTCACAAGCGCTGCTGAGTATCAAATATGTGACATTCCTATAAATGATTCACATGCTGTGGACAAATGTTTGAGGGTACTGGAGGGATTCCACCCTTTTGAAGACATGGAAGCTTTGCAAGTGTTCCAAGTAAGTGGACCTGGTGTCGTCTGTTTAGACTGTTTCTGCCTCAACGCCATGTTGGCTACGTTCTGACCAAAACAATGCAGTGTATGTGTGACGTCATCGAGCATGTACAACAAAGGCGGAATCGATAAGCAGAATCGTTAAGCAGGCAGGCAAACGATTCCAAGGAATCGAGCTACTGGGAACCAGTTCTCAAAAAAGAACCGTTTCTCGATTCCCATCCCTATTCACTACTGTGTGTTTCTGCTGAAAGTCATGAAATCTCCACATGGAATATATTCACTGGCAATGCGAGTTTCAAACCAATGAGTGTTTTCTAGCAACATTTTAAAAAATAGCAACGTATCCATGTATCAAATCTCATTAATACTATAATTCCAAGTCCATTGGTTTAAGCATATGCCTAGAAATGTGAATAATGTATAAGGATGAGGACCCACAATGAGATATGGTGGAGAAAAAATAAAAAAGCTAAATTAAAAGTGAATGTGGAATAATCTATTCAGTTCTCTTGGGTTGGCAGTGAACAGGCTTTAGGCTCGCTTTAAGATTGGCCTCAGTGTTCACTATAATTTGACAACTTGAAGATTTTGTCAATTGGCTTTTGCTTAATTTTGATTGTAATTCAGCCATACAGTGTTTTAACTACAAACTGTCAACACATTTTGATCCAAATTATTATAATTAAATGCTGGCAATGTGATTCAATTCACATCAGAAATGCCCCTGAAATATATATGTGTGCTTTTATGAAACTGGGTATATTTTGGTACCTGGCACTTTGTCAGCTTTTTAGACCCAATAATGAAAGACAAATTTAGACATATTTCCCCCCAGGATGTACCTAATGACAACCTCAGATAAATGTAAAAAAAAAAAAATTATACTCTTGCTCTGAGCCATACTAAAATTAATGAATGTTTTATCACACATTTGGGCCAAAAATAGGACCCAAATTAGGACATGAAAAGCTACCTAGGTGTCAGTGCATTTTATCTTTAAAAAATGGCTGTAAATGGTCTTATATACCACTATAAATAAAGACACTGTGTTAAATTCAATGATCCAAGTGATTTTTCTAATCCAGACATGTGGGTTTTTCATGAATCTCAGTCTCATTCCAGGTTTTGTATGGAACCCTCCGTGTCCACTTACGTTACATACAGAACCTGCCCAATTAAACACATATAAATCCCAAATGATTTTGCAACAGCAGTCATTTTTGTGAAACACTCTGCCTTGAATAATTAGTTCAATTCCCAAGATGTACCTGTGAGAGAATAAGGAGATATTAAAAAAACTAGTAGTGCGTAATTTTCGGGTCCTTTTGATCGTATTACATACAGATTTTTGTGTTAAATATAATGTAAAATAATATAAAAATGTGTTTAATCTGAAAAAATGTTTCTCTTTAATCTCGGTAAGTATTTATTTTTAAAATAGACCCAAAGGGCTTCCAAACTTTCTTCATAACATCAGTCTACATCTGGTTTGAATTTTTAGCCCCCACGTCCTGTTTTTAGGGACCAGTTTCATACACTCTAAAAAATGATTCATGGGGTTAGTAAGTTAAGCTTAAAATCAAGAGCTTTCTCTGCTTAAAAAAAATAAAGTTTGTTACATGTACACATTTAAATTAGATGATAAGTAATTTTATTAAGTTGGTCTAAATGAAAAATAAGGAAAACACTCTTAACTTAATAACATATTGATTTTGAACAGACATTTCTGCCTTTAACTTAACAAAGAAATATATTAAGTTAGTACAGCTTAAAAATCTTGTAAGCTTCCTCTAAAAGCTGAGTACAAAGCTGACGAGCCTGGACATGTTTTGCTGACAGACCACGCCCACCACAAGAAAAGGAGGGAAGCACAGAAAAAAAAGGGAGAAACATGATTTTGCACAGAACTTTACCAAACTTTAAGACTTGATAGAATTTAGCTTTGTTTCTGCAACAGTAGTTTTTATTATTCAAGGACTGAATAATACACATTTTGCTCCTTTCTAATTTAAAATTGAAGTATATACTGTCGCGTATTTACTGCATTGCATTGTGGGTATTGGGTATATTGTTGAAAACGTGTTCTTTTATGTGCAGGGGTTCAGCAGGGTTGTGATGTTGGTGTTAATTTTGAGTTAATGTGTGCATGCTAATGTTTATTGGCCTTTTTGTGTTTATTTTTTTTATTTTTATAGAACTGCACCATGAGTCAGAGCCATAGGCCAAACAGTGCCTTTCATGTTTATTGTTGATTGCAGTTGTATTGCTTAATGCAACTCCTCACTGTTAAACAAATATAAATTAATATCTGCAAAAACATGAGAACAATAGTACTGTGTACATTTGAGATATTAACATGCAGACAAATTTAGTAAGTTAGTTGCGCAGAGAATTATCAGGTCAGTCATATAACTGGAATTTCCATGTGAAATTTCTTCTGATGTACAGAAATAAGTTAGACCAACTCAAAAAATTAAAGAAACTACTTGTATGAACATTTTTGAGTAGAATAAAAGTAAAACAATAAGTCAATATAACTAAATGTTTTGTAGTAGTTGTAGTTTTTACACAATTAAAATTAAGTTGGTTCGACTTAATTAAGCTCGTAGAGTAAAAAGCAAATCATGTTGTTTGTACTAAAGTAATAGAGTTTACTTAACTAGAGAAGTCTTGTGGCATTTAAGCAATTTGCCAAGTTGAAATAACTTAAAAAGATTAATGGAAATTGTTACCTCAATTTTTTTACGCTGAGCCTATTAATCATTTTTTAGAGTGTAGAATTACCCATATAGAGGTTAAGAGGGTATGTGACCACTTCACTTTCCCATCACTGCATACTTCCACTGTTGGGGCAATATTTAGTAGGAAAACTGCAAAACCAAGAATGTTACAAATGAGTATGAGCCTAAAGACACTAATCCTTACAATTTACCAAACAACCAGTGGTCCACAGACATTGACATTTGGACAGAGATTAGATTTCCTGACATTTATAGGCTATGCATAGTCAGGCATGCAGAAGCCTGGACGCTGGATTGCACTCGTTTCCACATTAAACAAACTGTGAATGCTACAAAAAACACTCACCAAGGTCTACTACGTTTCATGTTGATTTTAAGTCCATAAAGCAGTGATGAGTTCTGTGTGGCTTCTACCAAGTGAGTATGTTTTAGATTTATAGATAGATCATTAGGATGCCACGGAATGAGAAATTAGCAGTGCAAAGCAACAGACAATGCTTTATATTATTATTTAACCCATAAAGACCCAGTGCTACTTTCATGGCAGTTTCCAAATGAATTTTTCTCTCTATTTAACCTTTCTTAATTGATTTATTACCATTTATTACAATATTTTCCTCTGTATTTGGCATTTTTTTCCAGTGAAAATCATGTATTTTCCGGTATTTAATTTACTGATCATGTAGATGTTCATAAAAACTCAGATTACAGTTGATGGTTATTATATCAGAAGCAGAGAAAACTGAAGAAAAAGTGACTTTTTCAGTAAAGATATCATTAACTGCACTGCAAAAATCCAAATCTTGCCAATAGTATTTTTCCTAATTTCTAGTCAAAATATCTCATCACAAATAAAATAAGACATAATCACCTAAAGAGTAACTTTTCAGTGAAATATAAGAACTTATTTTTAGACAATACATCTTGAAAACCTTATTTCAAGAAATCTTAGATCTTATTTAAGACAGTTTTCACTTGTTCCATTGGCATTATTTGCTTGAATTAAGCAAGGGAAAATATTTTTCAATTATATATATATATATATATATATATATATATATATATATATATATATATGTATGTATATATATATATATATATGTCAGGGTAGAGACTGCGATCTGGCAGGATCGGCAATTCTACCAGTAGAGACTCCGATCGGAGTCTCTACTGGTAGAATCGCCGATCCTACCAGATTGCAGTCTCTATCCTTACATATATATATATATATATATATATATATATATATATATATATATATATATATATATATATGTGTGTGTGTATGTGTGTGTGTGTGTAATTTTACATTATAGTTAATACAAAAATCTGTATGTAACACAGTCAAAAGAACACAAAAATGATACGCTAATATTTAAAAAATATATATATCTCTTTATTGTCTCACAGGTACATTTTGGGAATTGCACTAATTATGTAAGGCAAAAATGACCGCTGTTGCAAAATCAATCCCAATTATTTGCGTTTAACTGGGCAGGTTCTGCATGTAACGCAAGTGGACACGATGGGTTCCATACAAAACCTGGAATGAGACTGAGATTCATGAAAAACCCACGTCTGGATTAGAAAAACCACTAGGATCATTAAATTTAACACAATGTCTTTATAGCGGTATATAAGACCATTTCAAGCCATGTTTTCAGGTAGTTTTTCCTGTCCCAATTTTGGTCCTATTTTTGGCCCAAATATTTTATTAAAAATTCATTAATTATGGGATGGCTCAGAGTAAAAGTATAATTTTTTGTTTTTTTTTTTTCATTTATCTGAGGTACTCATTAGATACATCCTGGGGGGAAATATGTCTAAATTTCTCTTTTATTATTGGGTCTAAAAAGCTGGCAAAGTGTCAGGTACCAAAATCTATCCGGTTTCATAGAAGCACCCATATACTGTAGAAAAAAAGTGCTTGGCTCTGGACACACTGACATTAGTTTCTACACTGTTAGAAACTGGCTGACATGTACATAAAACAACATTTGTACGAAGCGGTGAAGGTAATTTCAGGTACATAACAACCTGTATGACAGACCAAAGACACAACAGCAGTTACTTGTGTGTAGATTCTGACTTGGAAGTGTTTAACCATTAGCTGTCAGTGTACCAGTATGTTAAAATGACAGATCCAGTTAAGTGTTATGTTGAAATGAAAATGTGAAGGTCTTTTCAGCCTCGAGACAATCCAAGCACACATCTCCAGGCAATCACACAACAGTTTAATTTGCTTTTAGGTGTGATTTTTTTCCTGTTTATCACAGTTTTCAAGCTGTGAAGATTGACTTACACGGAGCACCTAGTATGTTGGTAATAAGCCGTTAGCCGTAAGCTTACCAGTACATAAAACAGCATATAAGTGTTATACTGAAAGGGATTTGTTAAGGTCATTTCAGCTACATGATCGACCAAGAAGACCTGTTTTCATGCAAATATTCTTATCCATTTTAGATGTCTTCTTGCATTTTTTTTTACTACTATCCAGATTGGATATAATTACATTTAATTGATGTAAGCAAGTATAGTTTAACCCTTTCATGCATACTGGTCACTCCAGTGGACAGCTATTCTACGGCTGTTCTATTGTTTATTCATGGGTTTTGTTGTTTTACTTCCGTATCAGGACTCTTGTGCATCATCCAAAACACTGCAATTTATACCATTACTGTAACTTTGCTGTTCTTGATAAACCTGATCTGCAATAACATGTTTTAGTGTAAATCAATTGCTAATTGTTATTAGACTGTAATTACCTTTTTTTTTTTTTTTTTGCATATCATCCTGAGACCCAGCAATGCATTTTGTCTTCTGTAGGGGACAAAAGTTTGACAGTTTTACTTTAAAAATGCTGTCCATTACAAAGGACATTCCAATAAATAAAAAAAAAAAAATCAATCAATCAATAAAAATAGTTTTAAAAATGTATCTGAAAAAACTGTTGCATTATGCAGTTTCCAATCAAGACAATTTTTTTTAATGAAAAAAGCTAAAACTGTCCATTTCCTGGGTCTCAGGAGGATATTCTCTCCTTGAAATGAGTAATAACTAATATTAGAGTGAGAAAACAGTAGCAATTTAGCAATTAGCGGCATTAAAAATACTTTTATTCCATAGTTTTCACACAGTATATCACTTTCTGATGATGATTTTTAAATAAATGTTTCTTTGCTTCAAAACTTAAATGCATGGTGTCCAGCTGAGTGGACATTTTTGTAACTCCATGAAAAATATGTTCATTTAAAAAAAAAAAAAAAAAAAAAAAATCAATTGCATTGTTTTTTTCATGCATAAAGAGGAAGAAAAACACAAAAGAAAAAAAATATTAACTAAGGTTCTCATAATTCGTGCATGAAAGGGTTAATATAAGTATTTCTAATTAACATAAAACAACATATGTCCCCTAAAGTATCCTTCAAGAAGTGTTTTTTTTTTTTTTTTTTTTTTTTTGGTAACACATTGACAGGATGTGTATCTGGTTAAGAGTGGGCAGTCATGGTCATGGAGGATGACTCTTGGTCGGCCATCTGTCCGATCATCCAGATGGTTTTTGGTGATTTAACATTTTCTCACAGTACTTTGACCTCTCTGTTACATAGAAAACAGCCATCATTGCCACTGCCTGTCATGGTTACTGTCTGGGAAAATGCAGAAATGTAGCCTATTTTCTTTGGTGAGTAGAGTACATATAGATCTGCCAGGGATCAAACTACCACACTCTGCTAATTGAGAGGTTCCAAGAGAGTAAGGTTCAGTCCTATACATTGTACAGGGTGTCCCATAAGTCTCCATACATAGGAAAAATAAACGTTTCTTGACATAAACCATTTTTATTACCTCTGCCAAGGAGGTTATGTTTTTGCCAGGGTTTGTCTGTTTGTCTGTTTGTTTGTCCGTCCGTTAGTGTGCAACATAACTCAAAAAGTTATGGACAGATTTTGATGAAATTTTCAGGGTTTGTTGGAAATGGGATAAGGAAGAAATGATTAAATTTTGGTGGTGATCGGGGGTGGGGGGGCCCACGGGGGGGGGGGGGGGGGGGGGGGCACAGAGCAGAAAATTTCATCAAAATCTGTCCATAACTTTTTGAGTTATGTTGCACACTAACGGACAGACAAACAAACAAATAGACAGACAAACAAACCCTGGCAAAAACATAACCTCCTTGGCGTGGGGGGGCCCACGGGGGGGGCCACTGATCAGCCGAGTGCTTCTAGTTACCTCCGCCAAGAAGGTTATGTTTTTGCCAGGGTTTGTTTGTCTGTCCGTTAGTGTGCAACATAACTCAAAAAGTTATGGACAGTTTTGGATGAAATTTTCAGGGTTTGTTGGAAATGGGATAAGGAAGAAATTATTAACTTTTGGGGGTGATCGGGGGTGGGGGGGCCCCACTGATCAGCCTTGGCGGAGGTCTGCGCTCTCCGAGTGCTTCTAGTTTGTTTGTTTGTTTGTCTGTCTGTCTGTTTGTCTGTCCGTTAGTGTGCAACATAACTCAAAAAGTTATGGACAGATTATGATGAAATTTTCAGGGTTTGTTGGAAATGGGATAAGGAAGAAATGATTAAATTTTGGTGCTGATCGGGGGTGGGGGGGCTCACGGGGGGGGGGCGCAGACCAGAAAATTTCATCAAAATCTGTCCATAACTTTTTGAGTTATGTTGCACACTAACGGACAGACAAACAGACAGACAAACAAACAAACAAACCCTGGCAAAAACATAACCTCCTTGGCGTGGGGGGGCCCACGGGGGGGGGCCACTGATCAGCCTTGGCGGAGGTCTGCGCTCTCCGAGTGCTTTTCTAGTTTATATAATATGCTCTATATGACTTCCATTTTTTTCGGGAACAAATTGATCCAAAACACTTCCTGTTTTTTTGAACTTGACAATAAGTTTTGCCACAGTGTCATGTGTGATACTCGTCCCATGTTTTCTGTTAAATGCGCTTGCAACCATACAACTGCTTGCTGAACCGGCCATCAGGATGATTTCAATTCGTTGTTCTTTATTCAAATGCATTCTTTGGGTTATCTGAAATATAAAGAAATACATGTTAGAACCATATATGTATGGAATGTTATGTCTCCTATGTATGGAGACTTATGGGACACCCTGTATAATGTGAAAGATCTGCAGGATGCAGCAGTGACCCATATCCCATATTTTCTGGAATGACATTATGATGGGATTTTAATCCTCTGACCACATCACCTTTGACTCTTGAGTCTTTTCGGTGCCACTGCCCCGGGCTAACCTGCCCGCGGATAATGGAGTCAGCAGGATGTTCCTCACGACTCTGGTCTGACTTGTTGGTGATTCAGGGGTCATTATGGGGAAGTGTGAGCTTGACATTTACACAGAGACCAGCAGCTACTCTGTCTCTCCTTCCCAAACACTGTGGTTAGACCGTAACGCTGCCTTGTCTGTCTGAATCTGCCTCCCCTTCCATTTCACTTAGGCGACCATGACGCATTTCCATTTCTACATCGTTTTCTCAAGTCGCAGTCTGAGAAGTGTTGTGCTTTGGACTGTGGAATTGGAACACACACGGGGACTTATTCTGAAAGCAGTTTTATAATTACAGTCATCTCAAATTCTTTCTATGTGTCTCTTTTTTTTCTGCCTTTGCTTTTGAGGCGAATGCTTCCACCAAACTCGGCTTTCCCCTTCCTCTGTCATCCCGTTTTGCGTCATAGTTGCATCCTTTGCGCGATCGTCATCGTCTCTTCCTGTCAGTCACTTCTTTGTATATACAGTGATCCCTTATTTTTCGCGGTTAATGGGGACCGGCGCCCCCTGCGAAAATCGAAAATCCGTGAACTGGAGCCGGAGCCCCCCGAGCCTATCCTAGAACTCTCTCTCTCTCTTTTAACATTTTTATATAAAATAACACTTACATTAGACTACAGCGGCTCCTTCCTTGACTGACGATGAGGCCCATGATGATGATGATGATGATGATGATGATGATGATGAAACACCTGTGCACTTCGATGAAGACGATGAAGATGACACAATGCACAGGTGTCAAGGGAGCCTTATAGCTCTTCTAGGGGCGCCTCGTCGTCAGATGTTACTTGAGGCGCTGGATCGTCTAGTAATGCAGCTTCTTCGGAGGGAGTTGGCGAAGCAGCTGCAGACGGGGAGGCTGGCAGGGGAGCTGAGGGTTCGGCTGATGGCTTCCGAGGGACAAGGAACATGGTGATGGGGAGCTGTTGCCATCGCTTCTTCTTTTCGGCAAAGATGCTTTTATACAGGGCCATGACACCCTCTATCCTGTTGCCGAATTCAACAGCCCTCACCATGTTGTCGTCTATTTCCTTGGCCTTATTCTGCAATTCCCTGGCGATATTGCAGAGCCTCTGCAATATGAATATTTCTGAGAAATCCGCGAATAACTAAAACCGCGGAACTTAAAGCGCGAATTGGCAAGGGATCACTGTACCGTACAACTTCTTCTACCTCCGTCCCTGACCGCCTCGACTGCTCTCCACCTCATCTACACCCAATACTCTTCGTCTTTTGCTCTTGTGCTTTTTGTCTTCTGCCAACCCAGTCTTCACCTCCTCATTTTCCGACCCACCCGGCTGTCTCTCTCTTTCTCAGTTTGCAATGCGGTGCACCTCCTTAGCCCATCCCTCTCCTGGGGCCTAATTAATTTACTGAAATCTCAATCAGCCTTCCACTCCATTACCATAACCCCCCGTATCCTGTTTGATACTCTCTGCTGGGGGGCATTAGGATGATTACGTTGAGTATCCGATCTGTCTGTCTCTGTAGTGACGCCGTCATCCCGTAACTATAATATAATGATATAATGATGGCGTACACGCCCCTTGCTCGGGTCAGAACAAATTGAATCTTGACGCCGAAAGTTCTGAGTTTCCCGAGTTCAATCAGCGAGAGCGGTGGGTGGGTGGTAAATCTCTTGGGGAGGCAATGAACTCATCTGAAGTCAGGAGGAAGAGATAGGAAAGGGGAGATAGGGGAGAAAGATAAGGAATAAGAGGAAAAAAAAAAAAGTGGATAGACAGACTGAGAGAGAGAGACTAAAGTGATGATAGACACTTTAGGGAGGATCATGGGTAAGGGGAGGAGGATGAGTAGGGACAGAATACAAGCAAACAATGGCAGGAAGACTGGCAGAGGATTCTAGGACACATGATTCATGGTTTATTCATACACTGAGGCATGTTCTCCTACATGCCTGCAACACAGCTGTGTAATAAGCCAGGATGAGCTGTGGGGGGGAGTCAGAGGAGGAGAAGAAACGAAAAGAAGATAAGAGACGACATGAAGGGAAGCGAAGGCGTAGGAGAGGAAAGGTGAAAAGCAGCAGCAGCTCCAGTGTCACACATAATACATCGCAATTGACTTGTTAATAAGAGCCTTTTATGGGTTCTTATTAACATACCCTGAAACGAAACACAATAATGGAAATAGCTGCGATTGTGTGGAAACATGCTTAGTCTGTCATGTAGCTGAAATTACCTTCACATATTCATTTCAGTGGCCTAGAAGACTTTATATAAACAGTATAAACAGTACGCTAGAAGCTAACAGCCGATGTCACCGGCCTTTCCTGTTTGTCCTATAAGACTCAAGAGGCGTCCAATGGCAATAGACCAGATACAGTCTACTCTCGTTATACCGACAACTTCCGTTCACGGCCAAATTGGCAGTATAGCGAAAATGGCGTTACAACGGGTTGCGTCCCTAATGTGCATGTCTTTACTATATGATGTCTATGCTGCCTCCGTTAACCCGTTCTAATTGCGTTTCTAAATAAATCTTGATTCTGTTATGTTGTAAGGGATCATTTAAAGTGGGGAAACATTTTAAGCATTATTATACCGTGTCGGGAAATGACACCCCATCATCTTGAGGCTTTGGCTTAATCCCACGTCCTCTTCCCGACATCCTGACCTACTGAGTGTTCTGCGATAAATGAACGGTGGCCATTCCGTAGACCTACTCGTAGCTCGTCGCGATCAGCGTCTGGCACTTTTGTTTCAGTGCGTTGTTAAAATTTATGTGTACTTGATGGCAATCACGCTGGCGGTATAACGGTCGGGAAATCAATGGTATAAGTGTTGTTTGTGCATGGAACTGGGCTGGCGGATGGCGATAGGCGGAAATGGCGGTAGCTAATGGAATAATGCATTGGAGATTTTTGTGCAATGGTTTTGGTCGGCGGTGAGCGAAAATGGCGGTATAACGGCGGGCGGTTTAACGAGAGTAGACTGTAGTTTTTTGATGCTCTTTGAACTGTGTTACCAACTATGATGTTTAACCCTTTAGGGGTCTGAGCCTATTTTGGCCGTTTTTGAGTACTTTTGATTTTTGCCTTTATATACTTTATAAAGAAATGTTTACTATACCCATGTTTGGTATCTTTTGTTTTCAGCACAACATCTATCTCATCCGCCTATTATTTTGTCACTTTAACCTACTATATCACAAGCATCAAACATGTGGCATGGCGGCCAAATCCGGCCCGCCAAAGGGTCCGATCCGGCCCGTTGGATGAATCTGTGAAATGCAAAAATTACACTGAAGAAATTAACAATCAAGGATGTCTAAATGATTTTAATTCAGATTCCACATACAGTCCAATTAGATCTCAAGTGGGTCAGACCAGTAAAACACTGTCATATTAAACCTACAAACAATGAAAACAGCCAATTTTCTCTTTGTTTTAGTGTAAAAAAGTACATTTACATGAAAATGTTTATATTGAACTATTCTTTTACAAAAAATGTGAATAATCTGAAATGTCTTAAGATAAGTAAATGCAATTTTACCAATATTCTGCCTGTTATTAAATGTTTTGTGCATTTTTAATTGTAATGTAAGTTGTAAGGCATATGTAAAGCATAAACTAATAATCTGAGGCATAATATTGCTAAAATTGTGCTTGTTTTTCTTAAGATGTTTCCAGTTGTTAATAATATTCAGATTTTTGTAGATGTAAACCTTATCATAATTTAATTTTAGTTTTTTCACTGTTTGTATTTTACTAGTCCGGCTCTCTTGAGATCATATTGGGCTGAATGTGGCCCCTGACTAAAATGAGTTTGACACCCCTGACCTACTATATCACAGGCGTCAAACATGCGGCCCGGGGGCCAAATCCGGCCCGCCGAAGGGTCCAGTCTGGCCCCTCGGATGAATTTGTGAAATACAAAAATTACACTGAAGATATTAATCATTTTAGTTCAGGTTCCACAAGAAGACCAATTTAATCTCCAGTAGGTCGGATCAGTCAAATACTATCATAATAATCTATAAATACTCACAATTCCAAATTTTTGCCGTTGTAAATGTAAACATTTTCAGGTCATTTTACTGTATTTACACTAAAACAAACTAACTTTTCGCAAAAACACTAAAAACTTCAATAAATATAAACATTTTGAAATGTCTGAAGTGTAATTTTAACAATATTCTGCCTGTTATTAGATGTTTTGTGTATTTGCAGATCCACTGTGATCTGTACATTGTAATTTATATTTGTAAATGATAAACTGAGACAAAATATTGTTAAAATTGCACTTAGTTTTCTTAAGAAATTTCCGTTTGGTCATGTTATCCACATTGTTTTAAAGGATAGTAGGTAAATGTAAACATTTTCATTGCATTTCGTTACTTTTTTTGCTCTGAAACATCGAGGAAAGTTTGGAGTTGACATTCTTTATATGTTATCATGTTGTTTTTTTTTTCACTGGTTTTGCCCACTGCAGATCAAATTTGGCTTAATGTGGGACCCTGAACTAAAATGAGTTTGACACCCCTGCACTATATCAACACAAAAGGCCAAAAAACACACAAAAAATATAAAATCCAATTTGGAAAATTTATATAATTTATTGCATAAATAACACAAAGATGCTTAACGAACCTTTTCAAAGACTTTAAAAGTGAATATTGGTTCCAAATACTAGGTATATAAAATCAATATTGTAATAAATTAAACCTATACTCAAATATTTGACATAAAAGCGTATATTTACATAGGCATTTTCTCACCCCCCCCCCCCCCCCCCTGGTCCTCCCGGTTTCCGCATCCAGTTTAGGTGGGGTCATTCTCACCCTTACCTGTAATGCTAACACAATCTGTGGATTAGAATCTGCAGATTTGGCCAGTTTTTTTTTCCATTTTGAAAAAGGACAAAAAATGACAAAGATATGGTCAGAAATATAACCCCCGCACACCTCGTTTTCTTACTTTTACTCATGTTTGTTTGCTCCGGTTTCAAAGCATCAAATCTCTGGTTGTATTTACTCTATCAACATCAAATACAAAGTGGGAGAGTGTTTCAAGTCCGCACTTTTCAAAGCAATTGTCCCCAGTGGTCTACGTGACCGACTTCCAACTCTACGACATGTTGAAAATGTTGTGAAAATTTGAAAAGTCAAGAAAGTTGCAGTCTGTAGTAAAGGGAGTCAAGTAGCATTTAGTATTGTGTGAAATGGTTTAATGGACTGCATCTCTCATCACAAATGATACATGTCACCGACGGCCATGAACACCAAAACGGATGTTACCTCAGCATATCTGACCTTGCCATTCAACACAGCTCCAGCTCCATCTGGGTACTAGACCCAGAGGTACACAGCTTTTCCACAGAACGATGACTCATTCATTTTCCAGTCCTGTCAGGTAAATAAAGCACCACTCACCATCGAATTCAGCAGAGGAACTTGACCCGATGGTGTGTCAGGATGGGCACAGAAGGCATGTTCTAGTATTCATATGTATCTTCACCCTCACACTGTTCCTATTGGTCTTAAAAGTGTAACTATAATCTCCGTACCCAAAGCCTCCACCATCACTAGTATGAATGATTAAATTGTGTTTACTTCAGTAATCATGACATGCTTTGAGAGACTAGTACTGTCCACATTAAAGGTAGGGTGGGACATCCTGGAAAAACATTTCGGGTAAGCTACATTTTAAAAATTTTCATTCATTCATTTTCTGAACCCGCTTTATCCTATCTTTAGCCTATCCCAGCTACTTATGACACCCTGGGCATGTCACTAGTTCTTTTGAAAATACAAAATTCAAAAGTCCAAACCCCTTTCTTCAGACTTCGCCCCAAAGCCACGGCTCCAGAGTACCAGAACATGCAATGCTCCCCCCCCCCCCGTCTGCAGATATGTACCTTGTTCACCCCTTACGATTCATATCTCTCCTTTGGTCCGTGGATCCATGCGTACCTCTGAATTCAGGTCCGTTGATCAGTATATTCGATAAGAAGTTGGAATTTTTCCCTTGTTGGTTTGATACGTCTTCTAAATAATCTCAGGCTAGTAAGAACAGCTGATATCAGGCTAGCAGCCCACTAAAGTTTGCTTTGAATGCTATAATTCGTGCACGTCACAATTATGGTTGTCGGCAGAACAGCCCCAATTCATACCTATCTGGCTAACGTTACATTCCCTAGGGATTTATGTTAGTGACAAAACAGTTTGCCGGTGAATTTTACATCCTAATATAGCTAATATCGCTAGCTAAGCTCTGGCTCTTTCTTCGTTTCCTGTACAAGTTCTCCAAGCCTCTGAGAACACGTGATTTGTGCACGAAGAGGGGTATGCCCGGAGGTGGAGGGGGGGCAAATGACAGTTGAGTTTGATAAACATATTGTGGTGTCAAAAAAACAGCATTTTAATCAAAGTATTCATTTTATATTCAAAAGTATTCATTTTATAATCAAAAATTCATTTGCATGCCATAAGTTAAATTTCAGTACAATGTGACGGTTGTAACAGAGTGGTTGACTTTTTTCCTGGGAGACCCACAAAAAGAACGAAAACGTGCAGCCATTGAAGGAACACATGAATTCATGCAAAGTTACAAAATGGGGCGGGCAGAATGAACATGTGACCTCATGGAAAGTTCCGGAAAGCGTGGTGCGCAAAAGAAGTACACGTGAGTAGAAAATTTTTGAACATTCTGGGAAGTACCTTACATTTTCCGGGAAAAAGTTACATATTTATATATGTTTGACCAATCCTGACTGACACCAAAGAAACCTCACCCTGTCGGGGACAAGCTGAGAGGGGGGTTTCCGACGTGACTAGATTAATGTTCAAAATATGATAAAATGGGTATGGTTTGTAGCTAAACCCAACCTACTTTTGATGGTATAAAAATGGTCTCCCAGAGTGAAAAAGTCAGTTGTTTCTGCAGATGTCAACTCAGTGTTTATTTTGTGTACGAATAAACACTTCATGCGGCTCGTATTCTGCTCGATCTCTGAGTTTGTGTTTGTCTCTGTGTGACTGTTACTCAACAAAGTTCCACTACATAGATGGGAGTACAGGCATAAATACAACTGGAGAGGAGCGTCAAAGAGACCAGAGATTTCTGCCACTTACGGTCGTAAATTTTACACGACAATATCACCATTCAATCATTTTTGATGGGCCGGTTAAAATGATCGGATGGTGGTTTTTCAGTCCTGTCCGTTCCACAGGTAACTAAATTTTTGTATTTTTGTGTTGCAATCGGGGTGTGAAGGGGATTTTAAGCAATATAGTTAAAAAAAAAAAAAAAAAGGTCTTGGAAAACATCTCCTACCCCACCTTTAACACGTCTTCCTCCTGACTTTGACTAACACCTGTTTGTATTCTGGACCATCACATCCACAGATGATGGTATCTCTATCATGTTGCACAAAGCTTTGACACAGTTGGTGAACTCCAATAGTTATGTCAGAATGTTCTTTGTGGATTGTTGGCTTCTCTACACTGGCTTCCTGTAAAAACAAGGATAGACTTTAAAATACTCCTCCTCACTTACAAAGCCCTTCATGGTCAGGCATCTACTTATCTGAAAGAGCTTTTAGTTCTGTACACTCTATCTAGAGCAGGGACGTAGCCCAATATGATCTGAAATAGGCCAGATTGGTGTAATAATAACATAATAATATATAAATAATGTTAACTCCAAACTTTTTATGTCTAACTTGTTTGTTTTAGAGTGAAAAAAAGTTGGATGATATTATGAGAATGTTTACATCTACAGACTATCCTAAAAAAAAAAAAATGTAGCTAACAACAAAAGAAAAAAGAAAAGGAAAAACAAGTACATTTTAAACATAATTTTGCCTCAGTTTATCATTTACACGTGTACATCATAACTTACAGATCACGGTGGATCTACGAATACCCAAAACATTTAATAACAGCCAAAAATATTGGTAAAATTGCACTTACTTCTCTTGAGACATTTCAGAATGTTCATATTTGTTCAGGTAATTCACATTTTTGTGAAAAGATAGTTTGTAAATGTAAACATTTTCATGTCATTTTACCTTTTTACATTAAAACAAAGAGAAAAATTGGGAGTTGTATTTTGAATTTGGCTAAATTTGGCTGCTGAACGAAAATGATTGTTAATATTTGAAGTAAAATTTTTTGCATTTACAAATTCATCCCATGAGCTGGATTGGACCTTTTGGTGGGCCGGTTCTGGCCTCCTCTCTGCTCCTCCTCTTATCTGACCTCCCCTCTGCTCCTTCATGATTTAATAATTATTTTTTAAGGATTTTTTCATGGATGCTACTTTTTAAATATATTTTAAAATGTCTCGTACCCCCTGGAGTGCCTTCACGTACCCCCAGGGGTACGCGTACCCCCATTTGAGAACCACTGGTCTATGTGACCAACTTCTGATGCTACAACGTGTTGAAAATGTCATATGATTCAGTCATGGAGCCATGACCATGGACCCCTAAAGGTTAAGAGTCTGGTTTAGACCGGGTCTGAATGTAAAGTGTCATGAGATAACTTTTGTTATGATTTGGTGTTAAATAAATAAAATTTGATTGATTGATTGATTATATCTTGGTACTTAACTCCATTAACCCTATCCGGGTGCGCTTTTTAGGCACACTTTGCACTTTGTGTTAAAAAACATCATATTATTTTTCACAATTTCAATAAGGTTAGAATTCAAAAGATGTTCATTTGTGCATGATCTTTAAAATTCTGGCCACCAACTAAAATTTGCACATTATAAACAAAAGAAAATTACAAGACTAGCATCTGTCTCTCAAATGTGCCAAAAACGCACTATTTCTTCCATTATAACCACTGTTTTTGATCCGTAAGCCATTAAGGCATAAATCCTGCTTTTACTGATATCTAGGCTTCATTTGAGAGGTGATGGTCTAAATTAATTTATTTACATTGTTAATGTTGGAGTTAATTATTGACATATGCCAGACTACAAAAATCTAATAATATTTAGTCCAGTTTTTTATGTAGTATGTTGAAAAAAACAAAACAAAACATATTTTGTGTTTTTTGCATCAAAAAATGTAGTGACATCATGATGAAAAGAGATAATTTAAAGGGTTAAAAAAATCTAAAAAGAATGATTATTTGATATGTATGATGAATAAAATCAAATTAGAGCAGAAAAATAAATTAATATATAATATTTAATAGTTTGATTTATAGGTGTGCATTTTACGCACACTTGGTGATAGATGCTAGTATTTTTGAACATTTGACCTAGCGCCAAAAATAATAATGCAAATTAAGCGATATTGGAGTTAATCATTGACATATGCCAGGCTGCAAAAATCAAATAATATATGATCCACTTTTTATGTAGTATATTGAAAAAAATTATATTTTTTTTGTGTTTTTTGCATCCAAAAAAATGGTTTGTTTACATTACAAACACGGCAGTTAAAGAGTTAAAAAATGTGACAATTATTTAGTATTTGGTATTTTTATTTACGGCTCAAGTTGATGAAATAGAAAAAAAGTGTAAAAGAATTTAAAACAAACTGTATGAAATTTTTTTTTTGACATTATTCCACAAGTGTGTCAAAATGGCACACTTGGTGCGTAGAAAGGGCCTAGCTGGACGGGATACCGGAGGGTTAACTCAACCCTCCAATAATTTAGTCTCTCCCACATCTCCAACACACTTTTGAACTTCTCAGATGACACAACCAGAGTAGGACTCATAATCAGCCATGCTAACCTTACCTACAAAGAGGAGGTCCACACGCTGACTTCCTGGTGCAACAACAACCTCAACCTTAACACAAAGAAAGAGAGAGAAGTCATGCTTTACTAGAGGAAAAAAGAAAACAGGATGATAGTCTGTGGTGGAGAATGTGTTGAGTTTTAAGTTTCTGGAAGTGCACATCACTGATGACCTGAACACCTCCTGCATCAACAGGAAAGTCCAGCAGAGACTCTTCTTCCTAAAGATGCTGAGATGCAACAGGCCTCCCCAGGCGCTGCTGATCACCTCCTACTGCTGCGCGGTGTGGTGCTCCAGCTGCACGGCAGACAAGGAATTCCTGCAGCTCCTTGTGAAGACGGCTGATAGGATTCTCAGACAGCCCCCCCCCACCCAAAAAAAAAAAAAAAAAAAGCCTGAGTGGCATCCACTTGACCAGTCCTTGGATATGGGCTAAAACATCTTGCAGGAAACCTCACACAACGGAAACCCTAACTACACACACAAACAAGCAGAGGAACACATTGTTTCCCATAGTTCTGAACAAGCTGTAGATGTCACAGCACACACAGCCATCAGACTATAAGAGCTCACAGTAACCCCCAAATTATCGCAAATATGTAAATAAATAATATGTTTGTATGTACAAAACAGTTTTCTGCAATGGTTTTCAGTATTTTACAGCTGTAAACACTGCAATTTACCCGCAGTGGGATCAATAACATTTTTATCTTATTTTATTTTATCTTATCTTACCACATCTCATCTTATTGTATGTTATCTTAGTCTTGCTTACATTATCTTGTTTTATTTTATCTTACCTTATCTTGTCTTATTTTATCTTATCTTACCATATCTTTTTTATTTGACCTTATTTTATCTTGTCTTATTTTATCAGGTCTTATCTTATTTTATTCTGTCATATATTTTATTTTATCTTATCTTATCATGTCTTATCTTATTTTATTTTATCTGATATCTTATTTTATCTTATCTTATTTTATCTTATCTTGTCATATGTTATCTTATTTTAGCTTATAGTATCGTATCTTATCTTATTTTATCTTATCTTATCATTTCTTATCTTATTTTATCTTATCTTACCATATCTTGTTTTATATTATCTTACCATATCTTATTTTATCTTATCTTATTTTATTTTATCTTATCTTATCTTATTTTATTTTACCTTATCTTACCATATCTTTTTTTTTATTTGACCTTATTTTATCTTATCTTATTTTATCATGTCTTATTTTATTTTATCGTATCATTTTTTATTTTATTTTATTTTATCATATATTATCTTATTTTATCTTATCTTATTTTATCTCATCTTATTTTATCATGTCTTATCTTATTTTATTTGATCTTATATCTTATTTTATCTTGTCACATCTTATCTTGTTTTATCTTATCTTGTTTTATCTTGTCGTATCTTATCTTATCTTATCTTATCTTATCTTATCTTCATATGCTCATCTGAAACCAGTGCTGGTCAAAAATGTCTGTTGACTCAACATTGTCACGATAATAGTTGAAAATGGAAGAGAACAGGCTCTATCCATGCAAATGTTTACATATGGTATTTTTTTATGTCTTCTAATCACATCTACTGTTTTTATTTTTAGGGATAGAGTCCTTAAACTTTTTTTTTTTTTTTTTTTTTTTTTTTAGGTATCCTTTTATTTTAAGTATTTATCTGTAATCTGCTTTTTTTATGGTCTTTACTCTGATCTGATGGCGTTAAACTACTCCAATGACAGTGCTGTGTTTTTAAATGTGCTCTATAAAATGAACTTGCCTCAATAAACTGAAACTGTTTATGATGGTGACAGACCTCCAACTGTATCTGAACCATGAAATTTGCAGCTTTCTGATGCACAGTATCCTGAGTGATGTCTTTATGATGGTTTACAGTGTGGGTGATGTGGATCAGAATCCTGTTGATGACTCACTGGAGTGGATTATTTTTTTAGTGTCATGGTTTCAAATAAATACAACATGGGAAAAAAAAAAATATGTATAATACATCACAGTATTTTTGCTGTTCTCCTCAGGTCATATTTCATATTTTACCATTTTGATTCTATAAAACCACTTCGAGGGAAATGTTTTAAAAATAATCATTCACTACAAACACTTTAATACATGTAATCGCTCTTCTCAGTTTATCTATACACATGCATCAGTCCATATCAAATAAACTATACAAAATAAAAGAGATGATAGCCATTCTTTTAGTTAAAACCTCCCTCTTTTTATGTCATTTTCCACTAAAACAGCTAATAACAGAAGTCATCATGACATACTGCTGGTATTTGATTGATTGATTTACTGCTAAATGTTGATGCTTAACCCTTTCATGCATAGTGGTCACTACAGTAGACAACTGTTCAAAGCTGTTCTCTTGTATATTTATGGATTTTGTTGTTTTAGTTCCACATCAGCCAATACAGTGGATATGCTTATGCATCATCACATACACTGTAATTCATACCATTACTGTAAATTTGAGTTTGAGTGTAAAAAAAAAAAAAAAATGCTGTTTGTTATTGGACTGCAATTAACTATTTTGTTTGTTTGTTTTTTTTTAAAGGTTTTTTTTTTTTTTTTTTGGGCATATTATCTCCATGCAGGTATGTTAAAATGTGAGAAAACATCAGATTATCAACATTAAACATGTTTTTATTTCTTAATTTTCATGCATTATTTCAGTAAATACATGTTTCTTTGCTTCTTTAGCTGAGTGGACATTTTTGTAACTCCATGAAAAATAGGTTTACAATTTTTTTTTTCTTTTTTTATGCCTTAAGAGGAATAAAAACTCTCAAGAAAAAATATCTTGGTTAAGGGTCGCATAATTCATGCATGAAAGGGTTAATGTAATGTAAGTTTGTTCGCAGGTCTTTAGTCGACCTCCTGAGGCTCAGCAGAAAATGTGTAGAAGTCAATATTTATTGGTTATTCTACTATTATTTTACTTTAACCCTTAGGGGTCTTAGCCTATTTTGGCTGTTTTTGAGTACTTTTGATTTTGCCTTCATATACTATATAAAGAAATGTTTGCTACACCCATGTTTGGTATCTGTTTTTTTTTTTCAGCACATCTATCTCATCTGCCTATTTTTTTTTTTCACTTTAACCAACTATATCAACACAAAAAGGCCAAAAACCCCAAAAGAAATATAAAGTCCAATTTAAAAAATGTATATAATTTATTGCATAAGTAACACAAAGATGTTTAACGAACTTTTTCCAAAGACTTTAAAGTGAATATTGGTTACCTGTAATGCTAATGCAGTCTGTGGATTAGAATCCAAAGATTTGTCTATTTTTTTTCTGTTTTGAAAAAGGATAAAAAATTATGAAGATTTAGTCAGAAATATAACACCCCCCCCCCCACCTCATTTTCATACTTTTACTCATGTTTGTTTGCTCTGAGTTCAAAACATCATATCTCCAGTTGTATTTGCTCTATCAACATCAAATAAAAAGTGGGAGTGTTTCAAGTCCACACTTTCAAATGCAATATCCCCAGTGGTCTGCATGATTGACTTCTGATGTTACGACGTGTTGAAAATGTCATGTGATTCAGTCACAGGGCTGTGACCGTGGACCCCTAAGGGTTAAAGGAGTGATTTTTTTTTTTTTTTAACGGAATTATGCATTTTAAAACATTTCCCTGTGGTCTACATAAACTGCTTGGGTCTGAATTCTTCATTAATTCAACTCCACAGGTCCTTCTTCAACCCTATATCTGAGTAATGACACCAGAAAGGTCCACAGACTTGGAATGAGATTGCATCCCTGTCCATATCTAAAAAGCAACTAAACAAAAAACTGCTTTTGAAATATGTTTAATTTAAGCCTGTTTCATTGTATTTTTGCCTCATGCCTGATGTGTTGATGTGCTGATACTGTCTAAATTCTACACTATTTCTCTATTTATGGAATAACCTTAGGTTGTTTTAGAGCAAGATTTAGTTTAGGTAGAAATAGAGATTGTCTTTATAATCAGTTGTACTGTTTGCTTAATGTCTTGGGCCCCATTGATAAGCTATGGATAGCTTCTGGGGTTACCCTTTTTACAAAATCATATCTTGCTGTAAATTATGAATAAAAGTTGGATACTGTTATGGAAATTTTTCTCTGCTGCTGGTGAATAATGAAATAGAGACACCTGCCGGCCGAAAATATTTTATTTCTTTGTCAAGAAAGGTCAGTTCTGCACACGAGTGGCGATTGTGAAGAAAAGACAAAGAGCTTCTCACAAGGTCCACCTTTTATAGGGTGAATCACATTTGCAAGTGACACCTCCAGTCTCCTCAAAGGGCCTTTTGATTGAATGATGAACTCACAGCTTTAACAATCAGTCACCTTTTGTTACCTTCCAAGAAAATTTACACACACACAGTGGGGGGATTTGGGTAAGGATATAGGAAAATTAGCATCCACTGGGGGGTATTCGGGAAAGTTAGCATGTAGTGGGGAGGGATAGTCAGGAATGGATATGGAAACAAAGAATGGAATCAGAAAATTCCATTACAATACGTATTTTAAATAATTTGTAAATAAAATGCGAACTGAACATGTATAACTGGACCAATGCAGAGGTGCTGGCACTGCTCGCATTTTACGGCCAAATCTGTCCCACGATTCTGCAACAGTCGTTAATTGTTTACATCAGCGGTGGGTCCCAGTCTGCAGTGGAGACATGGCAGCAAAGAGGAATTTCCTGTAACCCCCCCACACCCTCAATCCACTGAAGTTCCAGCACCTGTAGTTTCATAATTATTCTGTCCTTGCTACTTCCCCGGTGCAGATAGACAGATAGCTAACTCCTCAATGATGACACCTGTTGATGATTTGTTCACATTTATTCACCGTGGAGATGACTCAAGGGGTGTAAAACTGAAATAACAAACATAGAAAAGAATTGACATGTTTGCCAAACTCGAATAAAATCACCATGTCCCTCTAAGATGACATGCAACCGTGAGTAGTTAGCGTTAGCATGCTAACATTCACGGCTAACGTGTTAATCGCTAGCTTAAATGCTAATTAGAAATGAAAATCTTTTTAGCATGTGTCATTACACAAATGCACAAATACAAACCCCACTAACTTCAACAAGACTACATGTAACACACAGAACGTTTCCACACATGTACAGGCTGTGCTTGGCCCAGAACACAGAGCTGCAGTTATTTTCAGTTGACCCTTGGTCAAGACGTTAAAACACGAAGCACCTCTCGCAACATCCAGTTTGCTTTTCACATTAAGAACATAAAATTTCAAACTCTTAAAAAGTAAAACACACAGCTCTGAAAATTTATAAGAACACAAAAATCAATCCTGGATGACTCTTAAGAAGCCAGAACAATAATCAAGTCGTTCCTGAGCTGTGACTAAGGATGGGAATCGTTAAGAATTTAACGATTCCGATTCCATTATCGATATTGCTTATCGATCCGATTCCTTATCGATTCTCTTATTGATTCTCATTGGGTGAGGGAATAAAAGAGTACAAACGGGTGTGTTTTTATTAACTGTCTTTAAATTTCCATCTCTGCACAGAAAATATAACATATACAGTATGTACAAATAATAAGAACAGATGACACCAGGCTGGTTCGGGGGGGGGGGGTGTACAGTGAAAGTGAAACTAAAGACACTTTACTAATTCCTCTATTGCCACATTGCTACTACGTGGAACCAGTTGGAATCGGCTTGGCTTGTCTCCCGTTGTTGTGCACCTCATTTCCTTTCCCTTCTTACCTTCAGAAACTTGTATTTGAGGAGTTACGACGTTTGTTGCCCACACTGGAACCAGAACCAGCCTGGTGTTCACTCTGCCGCTACATTCGCAAGTGCCGCTGAGTATCAAATATGTGACATTCCTGTAAATGATTCACATGCTGTGGACAAATGTTGGAGGATATTGGAGGGATTCCACCCTTTTTTTGAAGACATGGAAGCTTTGCAAGTGTTCCAAGTAAGTGGACCTGGTGTCGTCTTTTTAGACCATTTCTGCCTCAACGCCATGTTGGCTACGTTCTGACCAAAACAATGCAGCGTACATGTGACGTCATCGCGCATGCACAATGAAGGCGGAATCGATAAGCAGAATCGCTAAGCAGGCAGGCAAACGATTCCAAGGAATCGAGCTACTGGGAAGCGGTTCTCAAAAAAGAGCCGGTTCTTGATTCCCATCCCTAGCTGTGACTCACTGAGCGCTAGGTGGATTTGCACAAAACTTTATATGACGAAACAACTTTTCACAGAGAAAAATAGTTTTTAAACCATCCCAGACTGAATATAGAGTTAAAAGGTTATCCTCCTGACAAACAACTCAAGTCAGTAACAGTGAATCAGGATGAACGATTGCATCAGAGTAAACCTGGCAGACTGCTCAGCTTGGATGCTTCCATTATACACAATGCAATGGGAGTACAGGGTAGAGAAATCAGATTTCAGTGGTTTAAAGGAGGCTCTCCCATGAGGCCTGATGCCTGCTGGCTGTGGTGGAACTTTAGGGCAAAGGTGAAATTGCTGCAGGGTCTGAAATAACTGCCCTAAACAAGCTAGGTGTGAAGACACCATCATCCAGCTGCTCTTCCATGCCTGCAGGCCACATTCAGTCCAGGTTTTCAGTGTGGACCAAGCAGACTCCTGTTACACATGAAATATACAAAGTATTCAATTACAGTACTGGTGTATTTTTATTATATTTAGGAAATTAGTACTACATTTACTATACTACATTTATTACTGCATCCCACCTTCTAATACTCAAATTAAATAAAAATTAGATTGATTATGTTCATTTTGTCATTTTCTTAGATTAGATTAGCAATTCTTCTTGGTGACAAAGTTAGTAAGGGTGAGTGTTTTACTTTGCTGACATGTTTCGGTTGCATTTGCAGTCTTCCTCAGAGCATCATCTGACAGGTGATCCAGTAGTGCAGTGATCCCTGGAGAAGTGGGTATTCTCTCAATTTTTGCCTTTAATTTTTTTTTTTTTTTTTTTTTTTAAATAGTGCAGGAAAATGCCCCGTTTTAGAAACAGTGACATATAAGACTATTTAGTTTACCCAAAAATCCGTCAGTAGTATTTGCTCACTATTATAAAATTATCATGACTTGACAGAAGCAGTGTGTATGTATTACTGGTCACGCAAGCAGCTGCATGAATGTATATGTATTCAACATGAAGCAAACATAGAATAACATTAGCCTACATAACGTTAGCCTACTCACACAGTTTAACTATTGGGGACAACATCTCTTCTCTAAATGTGCAGTCATATGACCAGGAGTTTAAAACAGTGACTCATTCTGGAACCACCTTAAAACTTACCTCAGAATTATGTATTCCATGAACGTAGGTTCTCTCGATATGTGTCACTCATTTGAAAGATGTTTATTCTGCCTTTCTCGTTTGCATTTCCAATAATCGCACATCTTTCAACAAGACGCGCAGTGACCTGTCAATCAACTGGGGTAGCTCTGGCACCTGAGGTGGCCAGTCAGGTTCCAGAGATGGACAGCACTAGTTACCACCGCCAAGGAATGGTGGAGGTAATTATTACCTCCACCAGGAGGTATTGTGATCACTTTGCTTTGTGTGCGTGCATGTTTGTTTGTTAGCAAGATAACTCAAAAAGTTAAGGACGGATTTTCATGAAATTTTCAGGAAATGTTAATACTGGCACAAGGAAGAAATTATTAAATTTTGGTGGTGATTGGGGGGGCAGATCTGTCTTGGCAGAGGTCTGCGCTCTCCGAGTGCTTTTCTTGTGTTTTCATTGGAGTTTGTCTGTTTGTTTGTTAGCAAAATAACTCAAAAAGTTACAGACGGATTTTGATGAAATCTTCAGGAAATGATCCTGGCACAAGGAACAAATGATTACATTTTGGTGGCAACTGGGAGATGGACGGATGGACGGACTGATCTGCCTTGGGCGAGGTCTGCACTTTTCGAGTGCTTTTCTAGTTAGCAATATTTTCCTCGGCATGACCTGCCCTACTCTGCCTCTGATTGGCTCATCAGTCCTCATGCCTAAAGTTAATCAATCTAATCAGTGAAGGCAGTGAGTACTGGCCAATTAGAGGCAGAGTAGGATGGGTCATGGATTCTCCATCCTAGGGGGAAAAACATGGCCAATTTGGCTCAGATACTACTGAATGGTGCGCATCTGGGGGATTTAGAAGTGGGTATACGCAATGATGACGGAAAAATAAGTAGGTATACTCCGTATACCGTCGTATACCCTGGATTACACTACTGGTTTGATCACGTGTCATTCTATCAGGTGACCGGCCTGTCAGATCTGTCAGGCTGGCCACACCCCCTCCAATGGTCTCTGGAAGATGGAGTCCCAGGTGTGCAAGAGAGTGTAGGCCCCCTTGTCCCGGTTCCTGATCTGAATGGCCTCTTTTATGCACCTCTTATGGTCTTTCTTCTCCGATGTTAATATTTTCCCCTTCTCACAGCTCATAATATGGTCGTTCCTCTTGCAGATCTGTTACACTTTTCCCCTCCCAATTCTGACGCCTGTTATTTCATCTTATACCATCCCTACTTTGCATTTCCTGTCCATCTGCCCAGGCAGCTTTAAAGCTGCCGTATGTAGGACTGTGGCCAAAACTGGTACTGCAATCACATTCAAAATACTGTAGAGCGTGGTATCCCCTCCTCCTCCCCCCAGGCTAGGGGTTGCCAGATCCTGCATGAGTGTCTACTACTAGTGTTTTCACTAATCCTTGCCACCACACCATAAATTTCATACAAAAAAATCATCACCAGACTTATTCTACATAAGTATAATATACAATAAGCCAGGACAAACGTCCTGCACACTCAAATGAAAGTTTGCGAAGATTCAGGAGATAGGGAAAAGGGAAATGAGCTTTAGGTTTCACTTTTACTACAAGCTGCACGATTGCTCTACCCCCCCCCCCCCCCCCCCCCCCCCCCACACACCGAGACCGAACCACCGACGCCAAACTCCCAACCCCCCCCCCCACCCGACTGAACCAGGGACGCCAAACTGCTGAACCCGCCACCCCCCCCAACCGAACCACCGACACTGAACTACTGACCCCCCCCCCCCCCTCCTTCTGGACCACCGAGTCCCCCCCAGACCACCCCCCGACCGAACCACGGACGCCAAACCACCGACTCCCCCCCCCCCCCCCTTTTTTTTTTTGGATTACACACCACTAAATGAACAGGTCTTTTCCACAGAAAACACTGAACTACAAGGAGCTACCATGGTAAGAGACTGTCTGTTCACCAGTCCCGGACTGGCAGTCTCTTCACCAGGGCCAGGAGAAGAAGAGAGTACTGCCCGGCCCCAGGAGAAGGGACCGGGTGAAGAGGTCGCGACCCTGGCTCTCAGCGGCTCTTACCGGTGGTCAGACTAAGGCAGAGCCGGCATCAGTCTTTAAATCCTTCTCTGCTTTCATCCGTCTCCATGTTTCAAAGTCATCTCCTATACACCTCCTTGTTTTGTTTCTCACTTTGTCACGATGTATTTGGGAATAATAAGAGTCCTTTTAGGTTTATTAACGTCAGACATTTATGATCAGAAATGTTCCAGCTGCAGCTCAGTGGAATTGGCAACCTGGATGCTGAAGGGCTTCTGACTCTGTGATTGGATGACAGGTGATGGGCGGAGCCTCAGACCAAAACACACAATGTCAACATAAACATCATTTAAGGGCTGACACTGAGCTTTTCAAATGGAAATATTCTGGATGGACTATTATTGTCAGTGATATCAGTATTTGAAATTAACATGATTCCTTAATGTCTGGTGACAGTCAAGGCCATTTTACAATTGCTTAGAACATAATTCCTACATACTGCACCTTTAACATAATGTTGAGAAAATGTACATGTAAAGCATCACACTTTGTGAAGGTATCCCACACAAAAGTAAAAAAAAAAAAAAAAAAAAAAAGAACACAGCCGGAAGAACTTGGCCAAAAATGTCTTAAATGGACGAATATGAAATTGCGAAAGTGTTTTTCTTCTCCACAGTAACATATATAGGGTGGTAAAGCGTTATGTAAAATACACATTAAATATACATAACACCTTCACATTCAATCTGCTCCATTTCTACACCATATTTGAACTTGTTTTAGGATTGAATAGAAAAAAAGAAATAAGTAGAGGAAGATCTAATGTTGTGTAAGAACTTGGGAAAAATACCATAGAAATGATTTAAGGTGAAACACTGTAGATGATTTGAAAAATACAGATGAAGAAGAAGATGACAAGGTTAAAAGAGGATGAGAGAATGTAGGACTTCAAAGAGTGAATGACGTATGACTTTATGTAATGATACTAATGATGTTTCTCACATGCGCCCTTATATAGTAGAAAGTGATTCACCATGTGTTCACAAAGAAAAAGAACTGTATTGCATCCTCTGTTTTTGTTTATATAATCTATTGAACTGGATAAAGCTGCAGCAGCTGAAATGTCAGATGATACATTTGTTAACCCATTGCAGCACAAGAAATCCATGTAAAACAATACATTTATTTCATCATTCAGTATTCCTCACCTAGCAGAAATAATTTAACAACTTATTTTCACATCTCCTTTCTTACCTTTTGAATTGAAAAAAGAAAGAAAGAAAAAAAGTGCTTTTTCCATGAGTGTTCCACTGCATAACATGGTTCAAAAATTTTACTTATTCATTTTATTTCATTCACAGTTGGTTATTATTTTCATTTTCCCCTTTGTGCTTGTCGAATGGATTTTTTAAAAATTATTTTTCACATCAAATCGTTTGAAATGTACAAAAAAACCAAAACACACATGTTCATTCATAAAGTGATGAAGGAAGAAATATCAATACAAATTAACATATGATGAATATGAATGACAGGGATTTCACTTTTTTTTTTTCTTGATAATCCGGTCAATAGCAATCGACAAAAAATGGAGGATATGTCATGAAAAAATACATTACTTATGTCATAAACTGGACAGCAGAACAATAAATGAAACTGGTTTCATCTAACTCATCACACTAAACTGTCCTGCTGGTCTTTGACTCACGTTAATGTTCCTGAACATAAACTATACATCACATATGTTTTGGGGTTTTTTTTGTAGTTATTTAAGTTTTTTTCTCCTTTTGTCATACATTAACTATCCACTTTTTATTCTGAACATAACCTATTGATAACACTGGGTTACAAAAAAATGTTTTTTGCAAGTTGTCTAGGTTTTTTCCACTGAATTAGGACCATTTTGCACCGCTAAATCCAAAAATGACATCTGTTTTTCTCAATCAGGTCAGGTTTTTTTGCTAATTTGACTTTGAAAAATTTGATCTTCTCACAAAATTGATTACATTTTTGTGACTTTATCAGTTGATTTTTTTTATATACTTCTCACCCAAAATAGGTTTTAAGAGAAAAAAAAGATCATTTAATCACTTGATTCCTGTTAGGTACGATGGTGTATTCACCGCAGATGTAGCAGAATACATCAGGCTTATTTTTGCAAGATCTTCTAGTTGAAGCCATTTCATTCAACTGTAATATTAAAAAAAAAACAATCATAAATTAGCAAAAGTAAAATCTTCAGAACTTGTTTATTGCAAGAAATATGAAAGAATTTTGTATCATACGATGTGAAAATGCCCATAAATGTAAGCAAAAATGTTAAAAAGCCAATATGTAGCATAGTTCAGAAAGTTGACCTGATTGAGCAAAATTAATTTGATTTTTGGATTCAGCACACCAAAATTATCCTAAATCAGCTCAAAAAACTAAACAATAAATTTGTTGTTGACCAGTGTAATCATATTCTCCTGAATAAATAAATGATTGACACACTGTTCACATAAAATGAAGACTTTAAGAAGCCCATTCGATTAATTCCAATTAAAAGCCAAAGTATTTGATGTTAATGTCTCATGTTTAGAGGCTACCATCCCATATTTCCAGTGATGGTAAAACCTGAGGTACATAATAACACTGTTCTACAACACGACAAATGATAAAATATGATATGATATATAATATAGGGATGCACCGATCCAATACAAGTATCGGGCATCGGCTCCGATGCTCAGTGCGTGTACTCGTATTCGTACTCATAAAAGTAACCCGCTACAAATGCACCGATACCACTTACGGCTGTGTGACATTCCCAGTTCAGTGCAGCAGGTACGCAGCGGAGGAATAATGTGTGGGGAGTGTGAAGAATGTGGAGATTTTTCAAAATAAATGACGGTGATAAAAGTAACGCTGACTGTAAGTAACGTTAAAGATACAGACGGATACGGACGCAGCGTTCTGTCCATCCTCTGTGTACATTCCATCCATTTTCCAGGTGCTGGTGGATGCGTACCCAGACGGAGAATACCAGCAAGAATCGTGGAGGTAGAGGATCTGTTCAAAGAATGACTGTGTGAGTTAGAGAAAAACTACTGACAGATTTATGACAACTACCAAGGGCTGGGCCGGGGGCACAGAGCAGTGCAGACCGCCACCAGTGGAAGTGAAAACGAAACTTACCGCTCATTTCTCTTTTCTCTACCTGCTGAAGCTAAGCTTTTAAACCTTACTAGCAAAAACGCTGCAGTATTAGTATCACATTAGTGTTACCTCTGTCGTCTCCATGTTTATTATTACTGACTGTTCTTCTCAAAAAAACTTTACTCTTCTTCGTGGTATTTGTCCAGTATGGTTAATTCAGAGCAGCGCCCCCTGGTGGATTAATTGAGAAATGCTCATTCCATCACATTAAATGTCAGTAGCAGCACTTTGTTCCAGTCAGACTAATGACAACGACAATAAAGCACATTTACAAAAGGAACTAAGAACTGGAATGGGATTATTAAGTACTCGTATCGGTACTCGGTATCAGCAAGTACTTAAATGTAAGAACTCGTACTAATACTCAGTCTAGAAAAAAATGGTATCGGTGGATCCCTATTATGATATGATATGATCAGGGTGTGATTTGTTAAAAAAATGGGGGGGGGGCAGTTATACACGTGGGGGTACGGTCCATTATACAGCAGATCTTACACGAAATTTTCACAACTTCTAACCTGTATCCACTGGACCTCCTCCACTGCACTATGGGCCCCCTTCAAATGCTAGGCCCCATGAATTTGTCATGTTTACCTCCCCCTTTACAGTGTCCCAGTGCACGGGGACGTTGGCAAATTCTGAGAGTGCCGACAGTTCAGTTCAGGTGAACGTTAGTGCCAGTAATGTCAGATATAGGTGTAAGAAAACTGTCCCAACCTGCGTGTTATTCCAATTGGTTGGTTGTCCCTCCCTGAGGATGAAATTCATTGAGCAGAAGTGGGGATGCAAAAATCAGAGGGAGGATTAATCCCCCCCATTCCCCCAAACAAATCACACCCTGTGTACTTGTATAGATGAATCAGTTCCCTCTGAGTCGACTAGTGTTGGTAGTTGTAGACATCTAAACCGACCTTCATAGCTTTTGTCCCTCAACTCTGGGACTAACTTTGTCTCTCTGCCCTGGACAGCCTCGATAAGGCCAACCTCCAGACTGATGCATACTCTAATCTAGGCCTGATGAACCCTTCATCCAGGTAGTTGAACAATAATCTGTCAATAAATATAAAAGATCTGTGCATTACTCCTACCAGTTGGTTTGCAGCAGATACAATGCTGTGACAACGCTGGACAAATAATAGCTCATCATCAACATGGACTCCAAGGTCTTTTTCTATCTTGCTGTCTCTTAGTGTAGTTGACTTTCCAAGGTGAAGTACCATGCTTTTTTCAGGGTAGAAAATGAGCTGCCATTGTGAGACCACTTGATCACTCTGTCTTTATTTTGTTTGCGATCGCTATTCACACAGCTATAGATTTTTGCATTTATTGATATATTTTTCTATATTATGTTATCGTTCATGGTAAAACTCTGGCTCCTTGTCAAAAACTGTATGTTGTCACTCCTAAATTTCAACCCCCACAGTTTATGTTTTGGCAAACACGACTCCCTGTTGTTTTCTTTTGTATTAGGACTTTGATCATTGCTTCCCTTCAGCAGCTTATTATTCTGTAATTACTCTGTTGGGAATGAGAAAATGCACAAAGAACTAAGTAGCTGCAGGAGTGGACCTCGGGATGGAGAATAATTAGGGGTAGAAGCCAGTAGGGATAAGAGGGTTGGGTAAGGGGATTTTGGGAAATTTGGGTATTGAATATTTAACTAGTGTGTTGGTTATATGTATATGCCTCTGCTTCTGCTTCACCCATCGAGTGTTGAGAGTGATTAATAGGACCGAGGTCTGTTTAGATTCATTAACTGCTTCTGTATTGAACTAATTTGTGCACTAATCAGCCACTCATTAAGCAGATCACAAATAGATACTTGTAATATTTCACCTCACAGTCTACCCTTTGCATTAGCTCGGCAGCAAATGTTCGAGCATGGAAGAAAAAAAATGCAGTTTTTATGTTTGTTTTCCCACCATCTGTTTTTACTTTTCTCGTCTTCAAAGATGCAACGGTGGAGTTTGGCAGCGATCCCAAAGGGAAAGGGAAGGAGGTGATTACCGCAAGAATCTAGAACAAGTGCATTTACATGTGTTACTTCATCCGCAGAGACGGATAGAGCAGATGAGTCAGTGTTCACTAATTCACAATCAATGTCCATCCTGCTCCTCTTCATGTGCTGCAAGCGATTATGTAGTCGCATCATTAAAGCTAATGTCGGATTCTCCAACTTGGCTCCTTCTAGTTTTTCATAGACCTCAGTGTCTTCTTGTAAGATGTAAAGGACGTAGACATCACAGTATTAGGCACCAGTTGACAGACAGATATGCCTTTTGGAAATACAGAACAGCAACACCTTCCAACTGAGTACAAACCAGTACATAAAACTTCAGCCAAGACTAGACACTATCCAAATCCACAATTGTCAAATTTTGGATAATTCTGCTAAATCCTGGATTAACTCCAGTGTTTGTAAAATCAAACAAAATCGGTGAGTGAGGACACATTAAAATGTCCTATCTGCCAAAACAACACTTGACAAGCAATTGGAGTCAAGTCAGGCTTCAACCAGGCATTGGAAATCTCCCATTTGTTGTTTGTAACATTTGGTTGATGATCCTGATCAGACCTCAGTACCTCATCAGACTGGTTTCTGGTAATAGCACAAAGTGTTTGGCTTTCACATGCTCAGCAGACAGACAGGAAGAAAATGATGTGGAACTCGTATGCAATGTTATCTGTCCAAACAAATTTGACCTGATGAGGTCTATGGTTTAATCCGAACACATCGTCTTAAACAACAGCGTAGGTTTGTGACAACTTGGTTAGTTGCACTAAATACACACACACCCCCGTAACATGCCTGTTAGCCTCCGTATCCACCCTGGAAATAGTCATCACAAATCCGTGTCGTCACCTCATTTGCCTGAAGTTGGCAGCAGTTTTTAAATACCCCCCCATATCCGCCTTCTGTGTGAACGAATCAGCACGTAGTTGGAAGCGTCGGAGCTACAGCTCATAGAACTAATATAACAGTACGGTAGTTAATCCCGTCACAACGTCCGCTGAATCCATCATACCTCTTACCAACTCCAGTCATCTTCATCCGTTCACCCTTTGGCTCGTCACCTCCATCCCACTGCACCAAAGACAGTCTCCCTCACATACCAGCAATCCAGCATCAAACCCCAGACCGGATTTCAACTGACTGGACTGGACTAAATGACAGACTGACTGACTGCGACCGGACATTGGAGCAGTGTGAGTACACTCTAACAAATGATTCATGGGGTTAATAAGTTAAGCTTAAAATCAAGAGCTTTCTCTGCTTAAAAAAATTAAGTTTGTTACATGTACACATTTAAATCAGATGATAAGTTATTTTATTAAGTTGGTCTAAATGAAAAACAAGGAAAACACTCTTAACTTAATAACATTTTGATTTTGAACAGACATTTCTGCCTTTAACTTAACAAAGAAATATATTAAGTTGGTACAGCTTAAAAAGCTGAGTACAAAGCTGACGAGCCTGGACATGTTTTGCTGACAGACCACGCCTACCACAAGAAAAGGAGGGAAGCACAGAAAAAAAAGGGAGAAACATGATTTTGCACAGAACTTTACCAAACTTTAAGGCTTGATAGAATTTAGCTTTGTTTCTGCAACAGTAGTTTTAATTATTCAAGGACTGAATAATACACATTTTGCTCCTTTCTAATTTAAAATTGTAGTTTATATTGTCACATATTTGCTGCATTGCATTGTGGGTATTGGGTATATTGTTGAAAACGTCTTCTTTTATGTGCAGGGGTTCAGCAGGGTTGTGATGTTGGTGTTAATTTTGAGTTAATGTGTGCATGCTAATGTTTATTGGCCTTTTTGTGTTTTTTTTTTATTTTTTATTTTTATAGAACTGCACCATGAGTCAGAGCCATAGGCCAAACAGTGCCTTTCATGTTTATTGCTAGTTGCAGTTGTATTGCTTAATGTAACTTCTCACTGCTTAACAAGTATAAATTAATATCTGCAAGAACATGAGAACAATAGTACTGTGTACATTTGAGATATTAACATGCAGACAAATTTAGTAAGTTAGTTGCGCAGAGAATTAAAGGGGTCAGTCATATAACTGGAATTTCCATGTGGAATTTCTTCTGATGTACAGAAATAAGTTAGACCAACTCAAAAAATTAAAGAAACTACTTGTATGAACATTTTTGAGTAGAATAAAAGTAAAACAATAAGTCAATATAACTAAATGGAGTAGTTTTTACACAATTAAAATTAAGTTGGTTCGACTTAATTAAGCTCGTAGAGTAAAAAGCAAATCATGTTGTTTGTACTAAAGTAATAGAGTTTACTTAACTAGAGAAGTCTTGTGGCATTTAAGCAATTTGCCAAGTTGAAATAACTTAAAAAGATTAATGGAAATTGTTACCTCAATTTTTTTACGTTGAGCCTATTAATCATTTTTTAGAGTGTACTTGAAATTTTTTTTTTTGCTCTCGTTTTTTTTTTTTTAACCTGGAATTGAACTGTGCTCTTGTTTTTTTGTTTTTTTTTACTACCAAACTGAAATGAACTGAATTTTTTTTTTTTTCCCCCTCTTTTTGAAAAACTAAAAACCTGAAGTGGAATTTTTTTGTTTAAATGGACTGAACTGTTTTTTTTTTTTTTTTCTTTTTTGTTACTTTCTTATTTTTGAAAGACTGAAAAATGGTGGAAAATTTAAGTTTGGATTTTCGCTTGTTTGGTAGATTTTTTTTTGAGTTTGGACTTTGGGGGGGGGGACTGGGTATTGAATTGTGCTTGAAATTTAAGTTGTGCATTTATTGTTTAACATATGATTTTGAATTTTACATGGTTTGAATGTGTGCTTTCTTGTTTTGTCATTTAATGTGTGGGGTGTGGGTTTAATTAAAACTCACACCCCTTGTGAAGTTTGAGGGTTTGCAAACTAACAAAAAACAAAGACTCGAACATACAAAAAATACTGACTTAAACTGACAAACATAACATCTTACATGTCAGGAGAGAGACCTGACTGGCACCCCTAAAAAATCAAAATAATAAAATAATATAAAACAAATTAATTAAAGCTCAAATTCAAAATGTCACAGGTTGATTGTTAACCATTCCAAAAATTACATGTGCACACAATTTGCTGAAATATAATACAATTGATAGGGTTAAATAACACATCATAACTATTGTTATATACAGGGTGCGATTTGTCAAAAAAAAAAAAAAAAAAAAACAGGGTGGGGGTGGGTGTTTATTGTTGGAAGGTTGGGGGGGGGGGGGGGCAGTTATATCAGTGGGCGTGCGGTCATAACTAACGTAAGTAACGCTGGCATGAAACAAAAGCGAACCTTTACATACTGTCAACGTCTTACATCATCTTCATCACAACGATCTTACACAAAATTTTCGCAACTTCTAACCTGTATCCACTGGACCCCCTCCACTGCTCTATGGGCCCCCCACAAATGCTGGGCCCCATGAATTTGTCATGTTTACACCCCCTGTTAATGTTAATGCCAATAATGTAGGATATAGGTGTAAGAAAACTCAGTCACATCCTGCCTGTTATTTCAATTTGTTGGTTGTTCCCCCTGAGGATGACATTCATTGAGCAGGAGTAGGGGGGGGGGGGGTTGACCCTCCCACCCCCCAACAAATCGCACCCTGATTATATATAGTTGTATATAGTAATGGTTAAGGTTTGGTTAGGGTTAGAAAGAAAAAACTGTGATTAGGGCTAAAACAATAAAGTTGCATGATGAACACTGGTCTCATCTGTGTTACAGTAGGATGTACTACAGTAGATGGTTTTGGGTTATCCCTCATGAAATATCATCTATCAATATCTTTGTTGTGCACAAAAAATGTCAATGTCACATGTGTTCACAAATTATTGTTACCATTGTCTAACTCAGGGGTGTCAAACTCATTTCGGTTCAGGGACCACATTTAGCCCAATTTGATATCAAGCAGGCCAGACCAGTAAAATAATGACTTAATAACCTATAAATAATAACAAATTCAAGTTTTTCTTTTTGTTTTAGTAAAGAAAAAAACAAATGAAATTATGAAAATAATTACATTTTACAACAAAGATGGGAATAACCTGAAAAAACTCAAATTTCATTTGACAAATTTGTGCAATTTTAACAATATTATGCCTTGACTTATTATTTATAAATGTACATTTACACACAGTGTTCCATAAACATTTGGTAACAGGCAGAATATTGTTAAAAATTTGGAGTTTGGAACTAAAATTTGAACAATTTCTACAAAATTCCATCTGTAAGTATTATTAACACAACTCCAGATCACAGTGGATCCATAAATGCACCAAACATTTAGTAACAGGCAGAATATCGTTCACATTGCACATTTTGGGTTGTTCATCTTTGTTTTTATTTATGCATTTATTTGCATTTTATTGTGAAAGAATAGTTTTATAAATGTAAATATTTTCACAGTGTAATGTTATTTTTTTCACTCAAATTTTTTTTCCACATAATTTTTCACAAAGAAAATTTGAAGTTGTAATGGTCTGAGTACAAAAGCTGAACCCACATGCAAGACCCAGAGACAGACATAAAAGTTTACAGTGTTCATTAAACACGAGGTTAACTGACAAGTCTCTGATAGTGATAATAAACAGAATCTTGAGGACACAGAGTTTTGGGTTCTTCATGGGGCTCGTGAAGTGGACCAGAGACGGACCCCCACAGTCTGGACTAGAAAAACACATTGGGAATCCGACTAGGGGAGGGCAGAGGGAAGTCAGTAAACAAACCAGGTCATTCAAAGGCAGGCAGACGGAAAGGCAACAGGACATAGGGAACAGGCTAGCTCATGTACCAGTAAAACAGGCAAGTTGGTCGAACACACATTGAATCGTTGGAGGCAGAAGCACAGACAAGGGTTAGGCAAAAAGGCAGGAGTCAAAAAGGCAATTCGGGTCAAACACAGGCAGACAGACAGGCAAAATCAAAAAAACGCTGGTAAGTATCTCACAAGGAAAATACGAACTGGCAACCGACAGGGGAAAACACAGGGCTTAAATACACAAGAGGGAGGGAAGACAGTGAGACACAGGTGGAACAAATCAGGGCGGGGACAGGTAATCACACACAGGTAGAAACGATTAGGGACAGGAAGCAAAGACACCAGACATGACACACGAGGAGAACTTAACAAAATAAGACAGGAAGTGACAGACAAAACGTACAAGACAGACAAACCAGACTAACTTCTGGCGACAGATGTGACAGAAGTTGTCATTATTTATGGGTTATTGTGTTGTTATTTTTACTGTAGATCACATTGGTCTGTATGTGGAAGCTGAACCAAAAGGATTTTTGACAACCTTGACTGTTCCGGTTCATTTTTGCACTTTCATCCTGTGGGCCGGAATGTGGACCCTTTGGCGGGCCAGATTTGGCCCCAGGGTGGCATGTTTGACACCTGTGGTCTAAGTCTTATGGTTAAAGACCTTGTCAGAAATCTAGTTTGGCCATCTCAGTGTGCCATGTGGCCTTACTTTGACTATTTGACAGCCAATCGGGATGCAGCATAAAACTAGAAAAGCACTCTGAGAGCGCAGACCTCCGCCAAGGCAGATCAGTGCCCCCCCCCCCCGCCATCACCACCAAAATTTAATTATTTGTTCCTTGTGCCAGTATCAATATTTCCTGAAATTTTCATCCAAATCTGTCCATAACTTTTTGAAAGATCCGGATCAGTCTTTGCCATTTGATAGAACACCCCATTGTAAATCCCTGAGTCAAATTGCATGAGATTTGCACAATTCCCCCATATTGTGATTTCCACCATAAATATTAGTCCCATATTTATTTGACCTATATTTTAAGATTCCTTGACCATGAAAACATACCATTAGCAACTGGATTCATAATTATATCCTTATTAGTTCAGTAGTTATTCACGAAAATCACATTTCTCGTAATGGCGGTTTTCTTCTGGATCTAGCTCCTTAAGTATTAAAGCTACATGAAATCCGGTGGCATACTCCCGATGCGGAACTGACTGAGCTACACGATGGCCCTTGTCAGAAATTTCTACCTTTAATATTAAAGGCACAGTAGGCCAAAAAGTAAGGGCACCCCCATTTTTTATATAAATTGAGATAAAAATCCGCCTTCTGGATCAGATCCGGATCAGCCTTTGAAATGTGATAGAGGACCCCATTGTCAATTCCTGACTTAAATTTCATGAGTTTTGGTCAATAATTAAGCGAGATATTGGGAAACGAAAATTTTGGCCCCATTTACCAAAATGTTAACAAAAATTTCAAAGTGATCCAGAATCCAGGATTTCTCCTGGATCACCCCCAAAAGTTAATCATTTCTTCCTTATCCCATTTCCAACAAACCCTGAAAATTTCATCAAAATCTGTCCATAACTTTTTGAGTTATGTTGCACACTAACGGACAGACAAACAGACAAACCCTGGCAAAAACATAACCTCCTTGGCGGAGGTAATGATGTACTTGACATACAAGAATATGCATGGTAAATATTCAAACTGCAAACTTACTTTGCAATGTGGGAGTGTTGGGTTTGTTTCTTTTTCGCCCTAATGACTGGGTCCACATTCTCCTCATTGCATTTGTTTCTACTCATATAAATACCACTATTGGAACAGTGTGATCCTCAGCTTTGCATCATCATTTGCAACTATAATGGCACAAAAAGACAACATGGACTAATAATGTGGGCTTAGCCTTAGCCTGTTTCAGTACCTGTTTTCATTTACTTGCTCCTACACATTTTACTTGCATGTCCAGATTAATTATACAGTCTACTCTCGTTATACCGCCAACTTCCGTTCACGGCCAAATTGGCGGTATAGCGAAAATGGCGTTACAACGGGTTGCGTCCATAATGTGCATGTCTTTACTATATGATGTCTATGCTGCCTCCGTTAACCCGTTCTAATTGCGTTTCTAAATAAATCTTGATTCTGCTATGTTGTAAAGATCATGTAAAGTGGGGAAACATTTTAAGCATTATTATACTGTGTCGGGAAATGACACCCCATCATCTTGAGGCTTTGGCTTAATCCCACCTCCTCTTCCCGACATCCTGACCTACTGAGTGTTCTGCGATAAATGAACGGTGGCCGTTCCGTAGACCTACTCGTAGCTTGTCGCAATCAGTGTCTGGCGCGTTTGTTTCAGTGCATTGTTAAAATTTATGTGTACTCGATGGCAATCACGCTAGCGGTATAACGGTCGGGAAATCAATGGTATAAGTGTTGTTTGTGCATGGAACTGGGCTGGCGGATGGCGATAGGCGGAAATGGCGGTAGCTAATGGAATAATGCATTGGGGATTTTTGTGCAATGGTTTTGGTCGGAGGTGAGCGAAAATGGCGGCATAACGGCGGGCGGTTTAACGAGAGTAGACTGTATCTATGTTGCAGTAATTGGCAATAAATTATAGTCTGTCTGAAAGTCACAATCGACAATCTTTAATCAGAGATTGTCATCTGCCGCAACAACCTGGCTCTAAGATTTGTCCTTATTTTAATAACATTGCCAGGCCACCATTTTAGTTTGTTCCATACAATTCTTACAACCACAAGAAAGAAATATCCTTCAAAAATTGACCAGTACTATGTTTTATGTTTTTCTTTCCTTTCAGTTGCAGAATTGCTACAAATGATCACTCCATGAGCTAAGTAATAAAGGTGTACACTCTGATGTTACAAACTAAAAACTCGCCCACTACAAGCTAAGTTACTAAACATCTTAAAACTGGAAGACTAATTTTCCAAAGACTCAATGATTTACAACTGTGTTTGTATGTGGACACAAACCAAAACCCATAGAAAAATCTGTCTTATGAGAATCGCCGTTCCAGTAGGGATTCCAGTACAACAGCCACAGAGTATGAGATCTTGTTGATGAGAATTCTGAAAGGCCCAGGATGGCTTTATCAGATTCTGAAGAGTGTGATGAAAAGGAAAGAAAAGCCTCCAAGATACGGACGTTGTCTGACAACTTTGCAAAATGAATTACTTTGGGAAATGTAATTTGTTACCGTCCACTGTCTGAAAATTCTGCAGTGAAACTAATTTGTGAGATGTGTAATTCTAAGAACTGGGGAAGGAGTAAAAGCTGAGCTGGGTGACCATGGGATTTTGAGTTCCGAGTTTTATTATCTGGGTTTTCCAGCAGTTCTTCTGATGGTCGGGGGAAAGAGGGAGTCCAGTAACTGACAGGTTATAAACAACTCAGTCCTGGGGCTGCAAAAATCGCTACTGTTCCTATCAGAATCCATATTTAACATTGAGGTTTTATAATTAAAGCTCATTTTTATTGCTACTGTAACTCATTTTCCTCTACTCTCATGAAAAGATTCACTTGAAAAACACAGTAGCTCTGATGTTTTAACTTTGCACACAGGAAGGTTAACTTTCTTTCCCTTTCAAATTCAAAGAAGAAAAAGGCTGAAAAGAAAAAGTGACTATGTGCCGAGGTCTCATGGGAGTTAGAGTTCTGAGTGGAGAGGTTTTGAGTTGAACTCTGTTGGTGTTGTGTTATGGAGGAGGGACTGAGGGAATCCACTGACTGACAGGTTTACACTGGAAAGGACCAGCGCTGTTAGCTCTGTGCCCAGAGTGCTGGAACGGGGCATACATCACTATGCTGCTGCTGGGCAGTGAACATGTACACAGGGAAATGAATGGAGACACATGGAGGCAACCAAATGATTGCATATGTGCAGCCATACAATAGAATGTGTCTGTGCAGAGGATGGCAGGTACAATGTTTGATATGTCCAATGTCTTCGTTTCATTTTGGTGAAACACTTTTGGGGCTTCAAAGTCAGTCTAGACCAGGGGTCTCAAACATGCGGCCCGGGGGCCAAAGGTTCCAATTCGGCCCGTGGGATTAATTTGCAAAGTGCAAAAATTCCACAGTCAAGGCTGTCAAACTCATTTTTAGTTTAGGTTCAATATGATCTCAAGTAAAATAATGATAACCCACAAAAAATAATGACTCCATATTTTCCTCTTTGTTTGATGTGAAAAAATAATATTACACTATACCTACAAATAATGACAACTTCAAATTTTTGTTTTAGTGCAAAAAATAACATTAAATTATGAAAATATTTATATTTACAAACTATCCTGTGACAATAACATGTGAATAACCTGAACAAATATGAACAACCTGAAATGTCTAAAGAAAATTAAGCACAATTTGAACAATTTTCTGCCTGTTACTCAGTGTTTAGTGTCTTTGTAGATCTGATCCATAATGCACATGTAGAAATGATAAGTTGAGGCATAATATTGTTAAAATTGCACTTATTTTTCTTAAGAATTTTCAGTTTTTTCAGGTTATTCACATCTTTTTTGTTTGGATATTTTATAAAAGTAAGTATTTTCATAATTTAACCCTTTCATGCATAGTGGTCACCACAGTGGACAGTTATTCTACAGCTGTTCTTTTATATATTTGTGGGTTTTGTTGTTTTAGTTCCATATCAGCCAGCACAGTGGACACTTATGCACCATCCCATAATACACTGACATTCATACCATTACTGAAACTTTGCTTTTCTTAACTCTTTCCCCGCCATTGACGAGATATTCCGTCAATTGCTTCCCAACGCTTCCCCGCCAATGACGAGATTTTCCGTCAATCCGTGTTTTCACTGTTATACTGTAGTTGGAGGTGTTGTGGATCATGTGAATTACTTTCCTTAGTCCAAAAACAAACAATTAAGCAGCTTTTTCGGAAAAATGACGGGCCGGGTTTAACGTTTTTGCACTGGAGTCTCCGTATCCCATGGCAACGCATCCAGCGGCAGTCACTGAATGAGGAAATGAAGACTGCAGGAACCGCGCGCAGTTTCAAAAGCCTTAAAGATGATTATGGAGACAGAGTCTGACAATTCAATATATGATGGAGCTACAGAAGAACCATTTAGAGACAGGAACGGAGAAATAGAAGGTCAGGGAGACGGACACGGAACACGGGAAACAAGGAGCGGCTCAGGTCCGACACGGAGGTGCGGGTGGGGGGGGCGGGGGCACAGAGCAACACGGAGAAAATGACAGACAGGAGGAAGAGAAAAGAGACATTTCTAGTGGACATTCAAGGAGAAGACAGACATACAGACATGGGACAAGACAAAGGAAAGCTAGTCTGCATCTGTTAGAGTGAGTTCAGATTCAGACTGAGGACACAGAACAGATTCAGCTGTAGAATGTCAGCAGGACACATGGAAGACACTGTTGGATTTGGCTTTTGTATGAAATAAATAAATACATATATTCATACAGAGATAAATAACTAGATGTCCATAGAATTATTTACAGATCAAACACAGCAGCTGGTCCAACAGGAGGACCTGGTGCAGCCAAAGGCCAGAAATCTACAGTATTTAGTGCATTTGTTTCTTTTTTTCTTGAAAATGAGGAATATTGAGGTGTTTATATCCAAAAGCTAAACTACTATGTGTTAGACTTATAACTGATGTATGTAAATGTGCAAAGTTTAGAAGGAACCTTGTGCTTTACAAGATGTTCGGTCTAAAGTTTGGTGTGGATTCCCCTAACATTTTGTGGAATGATGGGATATCTTAGAGCTGTTTGTTACTATTATTGCTGTTATTATTATTTTATTTTGTGATTTTGAAGATAGTGTTACTGTTGGTGAATAAGAAAGAGTCAAAAATGTAAATAGGAAATCAGTTTTCTCTTGAAAATCAATATCTTTGAAAAAAATGCAATTTTCTCAGCTTTTTGCTCAAAATTCAGTTTTTTCCTGAAAATGACCAATATTCAAATGTTTATATCTCACGAACGAATAAAGATAGAATAAAATAGTTTTTTGTGTTTAAAAGTTGAAGTTCTGTTCTTTCTTTTGATGTATTCAGTGTTCACATATTCCTAACACAACATTTTCAGTGAGCCTCCAAAGATTAGTGAAAATGACCAAAACGGCTGGCGCTGGCTACCAACTCACTGGAAAATGCTTTGGCGGGGAAAGAGTTAATAAACCTGATCTGCTGTAACATCTTTGAGTGTAAATAAATTGCTATAATAATTGGAAATATGATCAAATGTGAGAAAACATCAGATTAGCTGCGATAAAAATGTTTTTATTTTATAGTTTTCACACAGTATATCACTTTCTGATCTTGTGTTTTAAATACATGGTTCTTTGCTTCAAAAATTAAACACATGGTGTCTAGCTGAGTGGACAATTTTTGGAACTCCATGAAAAATAGGTTCATTAAAAAAAATCAATTGCATTGTTTTTTCGTGCCTAAATAGGAACACTCTAAAAACACTCAGGAAAAAAAAAATCTTGACTAAGGTTCTCATAATTCATGCATGAAAGGGTTAATGGGGTTTTTTTGCACTAAAACACAGAAAAAATGTAGTGTTACCATTATTTGTAGGTTATTATGCTATTATTTTACTGGTTCGGCCCACTTGAGATAAAATCCGGTGGAATGTGGCCCCTGAAAGAAATTGAGTTTGAGACCCCTGGTCTAGACTGTTGTTTGTTCAAAGGATCTGCACCAACTGACTCATCTAGAAGAAATGTTTCTTCAAACCATGGATACATGTTGTCTACACATTCTCATTCCTAACTTGTCACATACTGACAGTTGGGGCATCACATTTCAGTGCATAGGGTTCCGTCGACTGTCATTTTGTGACACGTGGAGTAGGTGTAACAGTTGTCGTCAATGCATTGCGTAGTGTCAAAGATGTTTAAATGATGTTGTGGTTACTGCTTGGTTGTGTTTAAGAAATAAAAAAATAAAATGGAAAAGATTGGGTATTCTTTGAAAGCCAGTCCTTCTAAGTTCTATAATAAATGGCAGCCCTTCTTAACTTTCTTTCAATCCCCCCCCCCCCCTTTTTTTTTTTTTTTTTTTTCTTTGTGGCTGTGTGTGGGTGTGTCTAGCATTTTGTTTTTGGTTTGTTTGTTTGTTTTTTTGTATTTATATACAGGGTGGGGAAGCAAAATTTACAATGAACATTTAGTTGTTTTTTCTCAGCAGGCACTACGTCAATTGTTTTGAAACCAAACATATATTGATGTCATAATCATACCTAACACTATTATCCATACCTTTTCACAAACTTTTGCCCATATGAGTAATCAGGAAAGCAAACGTCAAAGAGTGTGTGATTTGCTGAATGCACTCGTCACACCAAAGGAGATTTCAAAAATAGTTGGAGTGTCCATAAAGACTGTTTATAATGGAAAGAAGAGAATGACTATGAGCAAAACTATTACGAGAAAGTCTGGAAGATACTATTAAAGAAGAATGGGAGAAGTTGTCACCCGAATATTTGAGGAACACTTGCGCAAGTTTCAGGAAGCGTGTGAAGGCAGTTATTGAGAAAGAAGGAGGACACATAGAATAAAAACATTTTCTATTATGTCAGTTTTGTTGTGGCAAATAAATTCTCATGACTTTCAATAAACTAACTGGTCATACACTGTCTTTCAATCCCTGCCTCAAAATATTGTAAATTTTGCTTCCCCACCCTGTATATATGTATATATTCTTTGCATGGAGCCTATCCCAACTGCAGGCTCAGAAACTGAATAAATAAATAAATGAACACATATCCGTTTTACTACAGAATTTTCTTTCTTGTATATATGTGATTTTACTTTTGGTTTTCAGGGTATATATATATATACATATATATATATATATATATATATATATATATATATATATATATATATATTTATTTATTTATTTTTTTTTTTAATTTAATTTAATTTATTTATTTTTTTTTTCTAATTTATTCTTTTTCTTATTTTCATTGTGGGTTTGATTCTTGTACACCTTGTTCAAAAAAAAAAAAAAAAAAAATGCTAAGTGTGGCTCTGAATTCAGGGTTTGTTTGTTTTTTTGTTTTTTTTTGTTGTTTTTTTTTTGACAGGACAGTGACTATTATATTTTTCTGTCAGATTTCTACTGCCTGAATTGTTGAGTCTGTCTTTGTTGTGCCATACTTTTCAATAAAAATACTTAATAAAAAAAAAAAAAAAAAAAGAAATAAAAACAACATTGCCAGGGAGGCAAAAGGATCAGGGAAAGATATATAATACAATAGATATAAGAAGTACTAAACACAAAAATAAACACTGCATAAAATGGGGCATGAGACCCTGATCTCCACAAACTTGATGTTCCACCATAACCACATACGACTGCAATGTTTATATCTTAATGCTGTAACCTGGCCCATGTCACCAATTTAAAACTTACAATGAACTCTATTTGGTACTTTGTGCTTCAAAAATGTGTACTATACAGGGTGTATAAAAAAAAACAAAAAAACTATACATTTTGAAAAGTTACCCCCAGTTTTGCATTTGATAATTTTTGGAATTTTCTTTTATGGATGTCGATCGGTAAGGGATTGGTGGATATTTGTCCAAATTTACAAACCCAGGTTTTCATGCATGAGTGAGCAGGGGCAAATTGCACTATCTAGGTTAAAACTAGTGATGTGACGTTCATGAACGAATCAAATCTTTTGAACAGCTCTTGGAAATGAACGATGGGAACCGAGTCTTTGTAAAGAGATGTTCATTTTTTGTTTTTGTTTTTTTAAGGAGGGAGTGTCCGATTGCCTGTCAGTTTAGCGTCACTGGGGAGGTTTTGGGCAGGAGGAGAATGTTCGAGCAGAAAAAAAAGATTGCTCTCACACTGCGCATGTCTCATAGCAAGAAGTTAGCAAAAAAAACCAACAGTTTGAAGCATGAGGTGGAGGCGGAGCTGGAAGACTGGTTGAAACCGGAGGAAAGTTTGAGAGTGAGTGAGTAATGAGCCAAAGAAAAAAGGAGTAGTATTTGGATGCACTTTTCAGAAAGAAAAGATGGGCATGCAACTCGCAATATTTGCAAAAAAATATATATCTTTCAAGTCTTGGTTAACAAATAATTTGCACCGCCATTTGAAAACTCAGCACCCGACTGTACTTGTTCTGAGAATTACACTACAGTTCAGGTATTTATATAATTGCAGTGATTAATCACTGTTGTGTTTTGTGCTTTTTTTTCTGTATGTTTACACGCATTTATTGTTCTTGTTTTGAGTAGAATAAAATGTTATTTCATAAGAAAATGTTTTATTTTCTTCTTCATTTTTAGGCTACAGACTACTCCACATACGAGGGCTGTTCAATAAGTTCATGGCCTCACCCAGAACAGAACAACACAGACTGATAATTTATATTTTATTTTTCAACATAATCTCCATTTACAGCAATGCACTTGGTCCATCGATGTTCAAGCATCACTATCCCATCACAAAAGAATGTAACATCCTGTATTATAACAACCAGTATTTCTGGGTGAGCCCATGAACTTATTGAACAGCCCTCGTAATGTACCGTGATGTTTTTTTTGTCCAATTCCAGCATTTGCCTAATGTCACCTCTCATGTCATGTATTAAGCCCACACATTTTAACTAACTATTCTTTTTTACGGTAAGATAATATTTACTGCCGCACCAATTAAACACCTTTAAAATGTAATGTCAATCATCGCATGTAGCCTATTTAGTCATGAAAACATTGGTGTTTCAAAATAATGCAAAAAACATAAAAGAGCCAGTCTTTTGAAAGGCTCTTTTCAGTGAACGGGTCCCTTCAAAAACCCAAAAGTCCCATCACTAATTAAAACTGGTTTAAGTAGCGGTGGGATTTAAATCGAATCAAAGGGTTAGCCCTAACCCTAACTTGGCCTGTCCTCAGTGACATTTTCAGGCCTAAACCAGTTGAATTTACTTTGAAAGGCAGGAACAGCTGCCATGGGTAAAGAAATGAAACTGACATGGTGGCCAAAGTGTTCATGCTGTAACCTGGCAATTTTGTGGAAAACAAGATGGATGCTAATTGTCCCCTCCCATGACGTTTGATTGGATTTAAATCCCACCGCTACTTTGCGCAAAACCAGTTTTCCCTTGGATTGCGCAATTTGCCCCTGCTCATTCATGCATGAAAACCTGGGTCTGTAAATTTGGACCAACATCCACCAATCCCCTACCTACTGACATCCATAAAAGAAAATTCCAAAAATTATAAAATGCGGTAATTTTTCAAAATGTACAGTTTTGTTTTTTTTTTTAATACACCCTGTGGTGTTACCCCAGCTCTGAAAATGAACATAAATTGCTCACGACAATTTTAGGAATGAGAAGCCCATACTATATGAGCTACATTTTTGAACCAAAATACATTGTATTTAAATGTTCTCAGAGACGTATATGACGTTTATCATTTATGATCCTTTACTGGATAGGGTTTAGGGGTCTAACTGCTGAAAAAGAATATAATATTCATAACTTTTGCTTAGTATTTAATTACATGAAAATAAAAATGTTTGTTATTACCTTCATTAGAGCATTTGAACCCTTTCATGCACAGTGGTCACTCCAGTGGACAGTTATTCTCCAGCTGTTCTCTTGTATATTCATTGATTTTGTTGTTTTACTTGCATATCAACCAACACAGTGGATACTTATGCACCATCCCATAATATACTGCAATTCATACCGTAACTGTAACATTCCTGTTCTTGATAAACCTGATCTCTAGCAACATATTTGAGCGTAAATCAATTGCTAATTGTTATTAGACTATAATTAACAGTTGTTTTTAATTTTTTTAAGTTGTTGTGTTTTGTTGTTTTTCGCATATTATTTGAGTGGGTAATAACTACCATTATAGTATGTTAAAATGTGAGAAAACATCAGATTAGCAACATTAAAAAAACATTTATTTCATCGTTTTCACACAGTATGACAGTGAATGCATGGGGGTTTTTTTGCTTCAAAAATTAAACACATGGTGTCCAGCTGAGGGGACATTTTTGTAACTCCATGAAAAATAGATTAATAAAAAAACAAAAATTTCAATCACAATATTTTTTTCATGCCTAAAGAGGAATAAAAACACTCGGGAAAAAAATCTTGATTAAGATTCTCATAATTTATGCATGAAAGGGTTAAAGAGAGCATATTAGATCCACCACCAGGTTTTAACAGAACAGACTCACCACACAAAATGGACTCTTTTCTGTGTTTACAGCAGATGACACCTCCAATGTTTGAGTGTGGACCTTAGTCAATATTTTTTTCTTGAGTGTTTTTATTCCTCTTTAGGCATGAAAAAAACAATGCAAGTGATTTTATTTATTTATTTATTTATTTTATGAACCTATTTTTCGTGGAGTTACAAAAATGTCTCAAATGGACACCATGCGTTTAATTTTTGAAGCAAAGAATCATGTATTTAAAACCCATCATCAGAAAGTGATGACTATGAAATAAAAACTGTTTTAATGCCACTTATCTGATGTTTTCTCACATTTTATCCCACTCGGATACTAGTTATTACTCATTTCATGGAGATAATATCCTCTGAGACCCAGGAAATTGACAGTTTTAGCTTTTTTACACTAAAAAATTGTCTTGATTGGAAAGGTTTTTCAGATACATTTTTAAAATAATTGTTATTTATTTATTGATTTTTTTTTTTTTTTTTTTTAATGGAATGTCCTCTGCAATGGACAGCATTTTAGTTAAACTGTCAAACTTTTGTCCCCTATAGAGGACACATTGCATTGCCGGGTCTCAGGAGGATATGCAAAAAACAAACAAACAAAAAAAAACAACTTTTTGTTTCAGAAAATGGTCAATTACAGTGTCATAACAATTAGAAATTGATTTTCACTCAAACATGTTACTGCAGATCAGATTGATCAAGAACAGCAAAGTTACAGAAATGGTATGAATTGCAGTGTATAGGATGATGCATAAGTGTCCACTGTGTTGGCTGATATGGAACTAAAACAACAAAACCCATGAATATACAAGAGAACAGCTGAAGAATAACTGTCCACTGTAGTGACCACTATGCATGAAAGGGTTAATATCCCCTTAATTAAGTCCCACAGTAGACAAATCAGACACTGACTATGACAGGGGCCTTATGTGTCTGTGATATCCACCACAGGAGAAGGTGACGCAAAGACTTTTCAGTCAACAACAACAATAAGAAGAATGGATTGGTCTTTTTTTTTTTTTTTTTTAGGTAGACTACTTATAGTGCTTTACACTGAATCCATTATATTTTCACTCCACATTCCCACTCTGGTGGTGGTAAACTACATCTGTAGCCACAGCTGCCGTGGGGCAGACTGATTGAAACGTGGCTGTCAATCCACGCCAACAACTTCTCCAACCACCAAACATTCATTCACATTCATACACCAGTGAGAGTGATGCAGGAGGCAAGGTGGGTGAAGTGTCTTGCCCAAGGACACAACAGCACATGACTGGAATGGAGCACAATTTGAACCAATGACTTCCTCTACTTCCTGAGCCACAGCCGTCCCAGCACATCTCAATTTCACTCATCCACCCCACTAACTATTACATTCTTAAACCTCACACAAAAAAAAAAAAAAAAAAAAAAAAAAGAATAGTAGTGCATGTTACAACCCAAAAAGGTGAAACGTACTTACAAAGGACACCAGGAGTAGAATTCGGAAGAACATATGTTATTGTGTTGCATTTATTTTCGTTCTTCGTCGAATCACTGGTTGAAAACAAACTGATTTTAAGTGAGCTGAATCAAAACCTGCTTTTAAACCTCGTGCCCAAAGTAACAAAAGAAAAGATCAGAGTGGACCGGCAAAATAATCATAAGGACAGATACAGGGGCGTAGAAGCTGGCAGCGCACCACTACCCTATCAAAGAAACAAACCGCAAAATAAGCTTTAACGAAAGAAAAGCAAAAACGGATTCATCTGGCCAAACAAAACGGATAAGCTAACAAAAGGCTAACAAAAGCCCCGCTGGTGTGTGGCAACTTGCATGGATTGGAGTGGATGCGTGCCTTGACGTGCACGCTCCGGCATCGCTGGAGGAGGAGGTGGAGCAGGAGGCGAGAGAGAGCGAGAGCCCAGCGCCAGTCCAATTTATAGGCTTTGCTGGCGGGAAAACCAACTGGCCATCTATTAAAAAAAAAAAAACACTAAATATGCAATATTTTACAAAAATGTTATCGAGGCACAATAACAGAAGAAGCAATAATCACCCAAAAGTGTAAAGTAAGAATCATAACCTAAAAACCCACAAAAGACAAAGGGGGAAAAAATAATGGTGTGTCAGAACATAACAGTGCATCTTAAAGGACTTCAAAATGTTAACAATAGTGGCATTAGTGAAAAAAAAAAAAGACTTTGATTTAATACAGAAAAAAAATCTGATATGTGATTGATTGAATGATTAATCAAAATGCATTTATTATTATTAAACCAACCAATGGACTTCTGTTGCTTGAACCTGTATACCTATCGGACCCTTTCTCTGGTGGCAAAATCCTGTATGTTATATATCCACCTCAACTATCAACTGCTTGTTGACGAAAGAATAGCAGCTCTTTCAATACATAACTACACTGGGATCACTGACTATTATGTGTCAGTGGTTTGTTGAAATAACAATGAATTAGATTTCTATAGTGCTTTACATTATTGATCCATTATGGCCCCTCCGACCACCACCGAACATTCACACACTGGAGGCAAGGTGGGTGAAGAGTTATGCCCAAGGACACAACAAATTGACTAGGACAGAGCGGGATTCGAACCACCAACCCTTCGGTTATTGGACAAAACCCATTCTACTACGCCTGTAACGGTACACAAAATTTTCAGTTCAGTACGTTTTCGGTTTTCAAAGCCACGGTTCGTTTTTTTTTTTTTTTTGGTTCAGTATGGGAAGAACAAAAACCCCTCAAAATATCTATTAATGCATTTATGAATTTTTTAACATTTTTCCCCCAATTTTTGGAGACAATAGAATATAGAAAAACAGGAATAATATAATTCTGCTGCTACAAATCAAATAAAAAATAAAATTAATTATTAATATTACTAAATGTATTTTGAACATTAGTATTGCACTTTTCCCTGAAAGGTAGTTTCAAACAAAGAAGAAAAATCTAATCACAGTTCTGTCAGTTCACATTCTGCAATAAAAAAATAACAAAAATTCCACATGAAGTGCAACATTAACAAGAGGACAAACTGGTATTCTGTTTAAACAAACTGAAGAGAAACACTGACAACACAATGAACCAAATTATTTATTTTAGGACAGAGAACAAACTGTTTAGGACACTGTGTGTATTTGTGTGTGCCTGTGTGCACAAGGGATATATATATATATATATATATATATATATACATATATATATATATATATATATATATATATATATATTTTTTTTTTTTTTTTTTTTTTTTTTTTTTCTTTTTTTCGGAGCCGGGGGGCGCGCAGTTATATACCCGGGGGTGCGGTCCATAACTAACGTAACAAATGCTGTTGTGAAACGAAAGTGAAACTTTACATACTTTCAACGTTCTATTTATTCCTCTATTATACAGTGTGCGTGATAGACAAACAGACAGACAGACAGACAGACAGACAGAGTTAGTGTAAATGTTTTAGAACTACCGTAGTTCCTAGGGGCCAAACAATGTCCATCTTATTAATGTCTTTTTCCTCATTGCTGTCTTTCACCTAAACCTGAACTGATCCAAACTGGACTGTACTGATGGTGGAGGGTCTTCAGTCTCTTCCTTCCAGGTTCACATCATATTTGTTGTTTTTTTTTTAACCTTATATCAACTGCTATTTCATATTTCGGGTCAATGTGTGCTTCTTTATTGAGTCCGTGTGAAACTTGTGCGGATTTAAAGTTCCACGTCGAATGACGTCTTTCATTGCTTTTTCTTTTTCTTAACATACTGTGCTGTTTCGGTACAGCTGTTCAGTTCGGTACGTGTACCGTTACAGGCCTACACTCTAAAAAATGATTCATGGGGTTAGTAAGTTAAGCTTAAAATCAAGAGCTTTCTCTGCTTAAAAAAATTAAGTTTGTTACATGTACACATTTAAATCAGATGATAAGTTATTTTATTAAGTTGGTCTAAATGAAAAACAAGGAAAACACTCTTAACTTAATAACATATTGATTTTGAACAGACATTTCTGCCTTTAACTTAACAAAGAAATATATTAAGTTAGTACAGCTTAAAAATCTTGTAAGCTTCCTCTAAAAGCTGAGTACAAAGCTGACGAGCCTGGACATGTTTTGCTGACAGACCACGCCCACCACAAGAAAAGGAGGGAAGCACAGAAAAAAAAGGGAGAAACATGATTTTACACAGAACTTTACCAAACTTTAAGGCTTGATAGAATTTAGCTTTGTTTCTGCAACAGTAGTTTTAATTATTCAAGGACTGAATAATACACATTTTGCTCCTTTCTAATTTAAAATTGTAGTTTATATTGTTGCATATTTGCTGCACTGCATTGTGGGTATTGGGTATATTGTTGAAAATGTGTTCTTTTATGTGCAGGGGTTCAGCAGGGTTGTGATGTTGGTGTTAATTTTGAGTTAATGTGTGCATGCTAATGTTTAATGGCTTTTTTGTGTTTATTTTTTTATTTTTATAGAACTGCACCATGAGTCAGAGCCATAGGCCAAACAGTGCCTTTCATGTTTATTGTTAGGTGCAGTTATATTGCTTAATGTAACTTCTCACTGCTTAACGAATATAAATGAATATCTGCAAGAACATGAGAACAATAGTACTGTGTACATTTGAGATATTAACATGTAGACAAATTTAGTAAGTTAGTTGCGCAGAAAATTAAACGGGTCAGTCGTATAACTGGAATTTCCATGTGGAATTTCTTCTGATGTACAGAAATAAGTTAGACCAACTCAAAAAATTAAAGAAACTACTTGTATGAACATTTTTGAGTAGAATAAAAGTAAAACAATAAGTCAATATAACTACATGGAGTAGTTTCTACACAATTAAAATTAAGTTGGTTTGACTTAACTAAGCTCGTAGAGAAAAAGCAAATCATGTTGTTTGTACTAAAATAATAGAGTTCACTTAACTAGAGAAGTCTTGTGGCATTTAAGCAATTTGCCAAGTTGAAATAACTTAAAAAGATTAATGGAAATTGTTACCTCAAATTTTTTACGTTGAGCCTATTAATCATTTTTTAGAGTGTACATTCTACTTCCTGAGCCATGGCTGCCATGTAATGTACAGTGGCAACCTTTTTTTGGCACAGGTTAGATATACTGTCTTCTCCGGTGTCACAGACACTGTCAAACATGAGTGTATATCATGTCCTGGCATTCAGTCTTACTTATATATTGAATTTTTTTACCTACTAATCTCGTGGAATGGCATGGAGATCCATTTACATGGTTTATGTGCTCAGTCTCATGGTGAGTGAACTGAGACCAAAGTCTAAAGTGGGGTTTCGCTTTTCAATCCTGCAGTCACAAAAAGCGTTAATCTTTTTAACCACTGTAATGATATGACAGGCTTTCACTTCCTGATGGACCTCACAACCTCCCCCAAGAGAGTCTTTCATAATGATTTCATTACATTAAGCTGGTAAACACGAAATGTCTCTTCAGCACAAAGCAATCTGATGGAGTGGACATAATGCATATTGAAGACTCAGTCTGTTGGGTATTTCTTCACTTAGACAAGAGGGATACATGCATGTTTTATGCATTTTCAGGACTACTGTAAACAATTAGAATTTAAGTCATACCTGCAGATCGTAACTATTGTTATCCAGCTTATCCAACATTTGAGTTTAAGAGGACATCTGTTTACTTTTAGGCCTTTTTCTTCTTGCAAATCTACCTTTAATTTGACTGATAAACTGGGAACTCTTTGAGCTTGAGCCAGTTTCAGGTTGCTTTCTATTGTTCTATATCAGGAGTGTCAAACATGCGGCCCGGGGGCCAAATCCGGCCCGCCAAAGGGTCCAGTCCGGCCCTTGGGATGAATTTGTGAAATCCAGAAATTACACTGAATGTATTAACAATTCTTTTAGTTCAGTTTCCACATTCAGACCAATTCAATCCCAAGTGGGCAGGATTCAGTAAAATACGATCATAATAACATAGAGATAATGACAACTTCAAATGTTTCTTTTGTAAATGTAAATATTTTCATGTATTTACACAAAAAAAAACTACAATTTTGCAAAAAAAAAAAAAAAATTTGAATAACCTGAAATGTCTTAAGAGAAGTAAGTACAATTTTAACAATATTCTACCTGTTACTCAATGTTTTGTGTGTTTGTAGATCCACTGTGATCTGTAAGTTATAATATACATTTGTAAATGATCAGCTGAGGCAGAATATTGTTAAAATTACACTTATTTTTTCAGTTTGTTCATGTTATTCACATTGTTTGAAAGGATAGTTTGTAAATGTAAACCTTTTCAGAATGTAAATTAACTTTATTCGCTCTAAAACATAGAGAAAAATTTGGAGTTGACATTATTTATATATTATTATATTATTATATTATTATTTTACTGGTTCGGCCCACTTCAGATCAAATTTAGCTGAATCTGGCCCCTGATCTAAAATGAGTTTGACACCCCTGTTCTATATGGTGCTATAACTATATGTTCAGCTTTGTTTTTATTTGCATGGAGAACCTACTGGTAAAAGAGTCAGAGGAGGATGCAGCAGAGTTATGGAAGTCAGGATCCAACAGGACCTGGCAGTAGTCCTGATCTGAGGTCAGCCAACCGAACCTCACAGGAGGTCATTTATTCTCAATGTTGTTGAAGTCAAGCTCAAGTTTTCTACATAAAATACGATTAAAAACAATATAGTACAAGGTCATGACTGAAGTATTTTAAAAACACATTCAGCATTTTTCTGGACAGCACGTTAGACTGGAGTTAATCTGTTTCCACGTCCAGTGTGGAAGACGGATTTGGAAGAATCAAATCATAGAATAGGAGTATAATGACACTACAAACAAGAAGTTAAGGATATTTTTCATTTTTAAGCTGTTTTTTTTCTTTTTCAGTTGGGATTCTTGCACAGCGCTTTTTACTTTTTTGTGTGTGAAATGAGTTGAAACACACTTTTTGAATGACCAGATATAGTTTTATTTACAAATGACAAAAATGACCAAAAAAATGACAAAAAAAAAAAAAATCCTTAACTTTTTATTTGCAGTGTATATAAGAATGATTGTGTTTTCCTTGCAAAATTTTGCCACATTTCTACAATAGCTCCAAATAATGGCTCACCATTAACCCATAAAGACCCAAACAGCTGCTAGCACCCAAAAGCACCTACTGATCTAAACTGTTTAATGATCTAAACCTGTTGATCCACTAATTATATCAATACATGTCAGTAATTGGTGTAAAATGCAGTTTGTCATCTGATATGACCTATTTGGACATGCAGAGGCTCCGTAGTTACCGTAGAAACACTGTCATCTTCTACAATGTCGATTCACCAGTAAAACCAATGGAGTTTGATCAATGACAGTGGATGGAAACACTTGTTTTCATTTTCAGTTATTGATATCTTTGCTGAAAAGGTGACTTTTCTTGAGTTTTCTGTTTCTGATATAACAGCCCTCTACTTTAATATGAGCTTTTATGAACATCAACATCACATGTGTCAAACATGCGGCCCGGGGGCCAAATCCGGCCCGCCAAAGGGTCCAGTCCGGCCCTTGGGATGAATTTGTGAAATGCAAAAATTACAGTAAGATATTAATAATCCTTTTAGTTCAGGTTCCACATTCAGACCAATTCATTCTCAAATGGGCAGGACCAGTAAAATACTACAATCTATAAATAATGACAACTCCAAATGTTTCTCTCTGTAAATGTAAATCTTTTCATGTATTTACATTAAAACAAAGCATAATTCTGCAAAAAATGTGAATAACCTGAACAAATACGAACAACGTGAAATGTCTTAAGAGAAATAAGGACAATTCTAACAAGATTCTGCCTGGTATTAAATGTTTTGTGTGTTTGTAGATCCACTCTGATCTGTAAGTTCTAATGTACATGTGCAAATGATAAACTGAAGCATAACATTGTGAAAATTACACTTATTTTTTCAGTCATTCACATCACTTGAAAGGATAGTTTGTAAATGTAAACCTTTTTTCATAATGTAAGTTTACTTTTTTTTGCGCTAAAACAGAGAGAAAAGTTTGGAGTCGACATTATTTATATATTATTATGTTATATTGTTATATATTTCATATTATTATACTGGTTCGGCCCTCTTCAGATCAAATTTAGCTGAATGTGGCCCCTAAACTAAAATGAGTTTGACACCTCTGATCCACATGATCAGTGAATTAAATATGGGAAAACATCCGATTTTCACTGAAAAAAACACAAAATGCAGATAATAATATTATAATAAATTGTGATAAATCACTTAAGAAAAGTGAAATATAGAGGAAACAACTATTTTGGAATTGACACATAAGTAGCACTAGGTTTTTATAGGTTTTTAAGCTGTGGGTTCTCTCTGGGTACTCTGGCTTCCTCCCACCATCCAAAGACATGCACTGATAGGTTAATTGGTTAATCTAAAATTGCCCATAGGTGTGAATGTGAGAGTGATTGTTTGTCTGTACATGTCAGCCCTGTGATGAACTGGCGACTTGTCCAGGGTGTACCCCGCCTTCGCCCCTATGTAGCTGGGATAGGCTCCAAGCGACCCCCATCACCCTAGTGAGGATAAAGCGGGTTCAGAAAAAGAATGAATGAATAAATTAATGAATATAAGCTGTATTACCGTCTCATGCTATTCTGTAATAACCTTTCAGCTTGATATAATTAAAGAGCTCTGACAGGAAGCAAAACTTTTAGCCCCTTTTCTGGACTCTGAGGTCTTAGAAACTATACCTTACAGGTAGCTAATAAACCTTATAAAGACTTCATTATGATGGGATTTATCAAACGTAGCTCATTCATATCAGCTAAAAATTATGAGTTTTAAGTTTAAGAGGCAGGGAGGTGGTTTAGGGTGACCAGGTGTCCACTTTGTGCAGGACTGCACAGCATTATGACCATTTTTTCCACGTCCCGCAAATTGAGACGACGTCCCGCATTTGATTGGTTCTGTCTCTCCAAAGTGCAGGGCAGTCACCTTTCTTTAAACATGACTTTCATTTTATAGCGGAGACAGTGCTATCACCACTGGCTGTGTCCACTGTCAATCAATCAACATATACATGGGGTCAGGAGTAAGGACGGGAATCAAACCGGTTCTTTTTTGAGAACCGCTTCCCAGTAGCTCGATTCCTTGGAATCGTTTGCCTGCCTGCTTAACAATTCTGCTTATCGATTCCACCTTCGTTGTGCATCCGCAATGACATCACACATACGCTGCATTCTTTTGGTCGGAATGTAGCCAACATGGCGTTGAGGCAGAAACGGTCTAAAAAGACGACACCAGGTCCACTTACTTGGAACACTGTCAAAGCTTCCATGTCTTCAAAAGGGTGGAATCCCTCCAATATCCTCCAACATTTTTCCACAGCATGTGAATCATTTACAGGAATGTCACCTATTTGATACTCTACTTTGCGGTGCTTGTGAATGTAACGGCAGAGTGAACGCTGGGCCGGTTCCGGTGTTTCTGGTGTGGGCAACAAACATCGTAACTCCTCAAATACAAGTTTCCGAAGGTAAGAAGGGAAAGGAAATGAGGTGCACAACAATGGGAGACAAGCTGAGCCGAGTCGAACCGGTTCCACGTAGTAGAAATGCGGCAATAGAGGAATTAGTAAAGCGTCTTTAGTTTCACTTTCACTGTAAGCCCCACCCCCCACCCCCCTCCGAACCGGGCCCGGCGTCATCTGTTATTATTATTTGTACATACTGTACAGGGTGGGGAAGCAAAATTCACAATGAACGTTTAGTCGTTTTTTCTCAGCAGGCCCTACGTCAATTGTTTTGAAACCAAACATATATTGATGTCATAATCATACCTAACACTATTATCCATACCTTTTCAGAAACTTTTGCCCATATGAGTAATCAGGAAAGCAAACGTCAAAGAGTGTGTGATTTGCTGAATGCACTCGTCACACCAAAGGAGATTTCAAAAATAGTTGGAGTGTCCATAAAGACTGTTTATAATGGAAAGAAGAGAATGACTATGAGCAAAACTATTAGGAGAAAGTCTGGAAGATACTATTAAAGAAGAATGGGAGAAGTTGTCATCCGAATATTTGAGGAACACTTGCGCAAGTTTCAGGAAGCGTGTGAAGGCAGTTATTGAGAAAGAAGGAGGACACATAGAATAAAAACATTTTCTGTTATGTCAATTTTCTTGTGGCAAATAAATTATCATGACTTTCAATAAACTAATTGGTCATACACTGTCTTTCAATCCCTGCCTCAAAATATTGTAAATTTTGCTTCCCCACCCTGTATATGTTATATTTTCTGTGCAGAGATGGAAATATAAGACAGTTAATGCAAACACACTCATTTGTACTCTTTTATTCCCTCACCCAATGAGAATCAATAAGGAATCAGATCGATAAGCAATATTGATAATGGAATCGATTCCCATCCCTAGTCAGGAGTCCATCAAACTGTCACCGGTGTCCTCCTGAGCTCCGCCCACCGACACACAAAAAACAAAGGGAAAAACCTCAGGTACCGGCATGCAAATATTGGCGGAAATTATGAAAACTCCACGCAAAAAAAAGAAAATGCAGCTACAGAAAAGAATGGGAAAATGTTTATACATGGGTGAAAGCGGTGGGGGATGATTGACAGAGGGTACTCTGCGAACTATGTCCAACTTATTTCTCCATCGCACACGGAGACGAGTAAGACTTGAAGCGACACACTGTATGTATGTGACGTTTGGGTAGATTTGATCCATATTCCCTCTTACCTTTTACCTATTTTTTAGTCTGGAGTTTGAACTGAGAGACTTGAGGTAACAAAATATGCTTTTGTTAAGTATGTAGATATTTGTTTTTTGACGAAATTCCATCAGGATATTTACTTTAGCTTATTTGATTTTTATTACTGTGTTAGAATGTTAAATGTTTGACTGTTCTGTGTTTGGATGTACAAAGGTTTTTAGTCCAAGTAATTTTAGTTTGTCTGGAAGTAGAAACAGCAGTTATAATGTTGTCAGTTATGCCTTTTTTTTTTTTTTTTTTTTTTTTTATTGCACATTGATTAGTTTACATTTGAGGGTTGAGAACATGTACTCAATTAAAAAAAAAAAAAAAAAAAAGCTGATTTTCTAAAAGTATTTAATTACAATATTTGAAACTTGAGGTTTCTTTTTTGAGTTTTTACAAGTAGTTTTTTTGTTTTGTCTTTACAAGCAAAAAAAGTTGTTAAAACCTGTACAAAAAAACCCCAAAAAAAACAAGCCCATTGCAAAAATATGCATAGTGTGTGCAACTTGATAATAAGATGCACATTGTTTAAAAATCTACAAATTGTTCCAGCATTATGGTTACATCCCACATGTGGCTCATAAGCATCTGGTCACCCTAAGGTGGTTCCATAATAGAGGAGTGACAATCCTCTAAGATACATGCACTATTTTCCTCTAGGCCAGTGGTTCTTAACCTGGGTTCGATCGAACCCTAGGGGTTCGGTGAGTCAGTCTCAGGGGTTCGGCGGAGGTCAAGACACACACTCGACTCATGAGTCAGGTGTGTGTGTCGGGCTAGGTCCGTGTATGTAAACAAACTGCTTCGGAGACTCTTTCTCTGATTGACATCCAATATACGCGGTGTATTGTTGTTGCTTATAGCACTACAACACATCCAGAAATGTTTATAATCTCTTCCACTCATCTGACGATGAATTATTTGAGTATTTTCCACATCGTTGTTATGACTTTTGCTACTTCCTGTTAACCACGGAGGCAGCCATGTGTAGCGTTTGTTTACATTTTTCGGTCACCGCACTGGTCAGTTACAATCATGTGACGACCGACGCACCGTCACGGATGGAGAAATCGTATTACGCTAAAGCCGAGCTAGTGCCGTAATAAAACAACAATCACAAAAATACTTAAGGAGTATAACGAGAACTTTTTTTTTGATACACTACATGCAATTATCTTTTTATTTATGTCAAAATTGCGTGGTTCGGAAAGTTCGGAGTGAGATGAAACGAAAACCGCAGAAGTCACACTGATTTGCAGTAAATATTCATTATTATTGTAGCCTGATGGAAATTAGGTGATGGGTGTGTGTTAAAATGTTACAAATGATAAATAGCATAAATACAATAAGTTCATTATTTGAATACATAAGGTTAAAAATTTAAACCATTTCAGTGTGGTAGTATTAAAAAAGGTCATGTCTTTGTGAAAAGGTATGTAATTTTTTGTGAGTTCATGCACTGTATTGGTTTTATTCTTTGAACACAGTGATGTTAATGCACGGTTCATTTTGTGCACCAGTAAAACATATACCTGTGTCTTGAATTTGAAAAAAATCATATTTTAATAAAGAAGGGTTCGGTGAATGCGCATATGAAACTGGCGGGGTTCAGTACCTCCAACAAGGTTAAGAACCACTGCTCTAGATCCTGATATAATTACAAGAATACATAACTTGTATGTTGCTCATTTTTACCTCCTCCATAAAAGGAGAAATCATATCCGATAGTAAAATGAGGCGATGTGCTAATTAACAGCACATACCACTTGCCAGCCAGCACCACCTGGCTCCGCTCCGGATATCAGCCGCCCACTTCATGGCTCAGCACAGGTAACGTTCCTATGGCAACAGAAAGGTGTCCAATTGATGGGAATTTATTCAAGCTTGTGGATTAAACACTGAGGATCATTTTTCATTATTATCTTTTTTTTTTTTTTTTTTTTTTTTTACTGTACTCTGCATTTAAGAAACATCCAAATGTACTCATTCACTCTGTCCCTTGGCGTCGGTTTTAATGCCCTGGGAATTAGACCGAAATCATGAATGTTCATTGATGTCAGAAATTGTCAACATTTTACACAGCTATATTTGGCATACCACCCCCTATCTGTAAAATAAATAAATTGCAAGCAGACGACGTAGCATTAGGATCTCTAATTGCCTGTAGATTTATCCTTTTCAACTGGAAATCAGAGAAAGCGCCATCTTTCCTACAATGGGTGAAGGACGTACTTTAGCGGCTACCACTGGAAAAGCTTAGATACAGAATAGATAAAAAGCAAAGGGATTTCAGTGTAACCTCCTAAGACCCAGGACATGTCAGCAAAGTACAAGATTTTTTTTTGTTTTTTTATTAAATAAGCGTCTATATTGGAAATATCATGATGCAATTTTTTCAGATGCAGTTTTTAAAACTTTTATGGAATGTCCTTTGTGGTGGACAGTTTTCTTTTGTTTTTTTTTTTGTATAAAGTTGTGAAACTCTTGTCCACAAATGTGGACAGTGGGTCTTAGGAGGTTAACTTGGAACCCTTTTGTAAACTTCATTTAAGGCATCCCCTTCCAGTAGACTTCTTCATTCCTTCTCTTTTTTTTTTTTTTATCTCTGTCCACATTTGCAGTGACCCTTGGTATCATATAACTATTTACAAAAAAACAGACTATTAACGTGTAGCGTGGGGGGGGCGGAAAGATGGTGGAAGACAGTAGTCCTTTATCATCAACACAAAAAAAAAAAAAATGACAACGCCACCCGGGGAAAAGGCCCCGGGACCTATCTCAAGTTACCAAATGGCCGCGTAGGTGAAGACAAAATACAGGGGTTGGACAAAATAATGGAAACACCTTCACCTCAAGATGATAATGCCCCAATCCATACAGCTAGAATTGTTAAAGAATGGCATGAGGAACATTCTAATGAAGTTGAGCATCTCGTATGGCCGGCACAGTCCCCAGACCTCAACATTATTGCGCATTTATGGTCAGTTTTAGAGATTCAAGTAAGACGTCGATTTCCACCGCCATCGTCTCTAAAAGAGTTGGAGGGTATTCTAACTGAAGAATGGCTTAAAATTCCTTTGGAAACAATTCACAAGTTGTATGAATCAATACCTCGGAGAATTGAGGCTGTAATTGCCGCAAAAGGCGGACCTACATCATATTAAATTATATTTTGTTGATTTTTTAAGGCTTTTCCATTATTTTGTCCAACCCTGTAAGTCTGAGGATGTGATTTATCACACACAATAAACTTTATTTTATAATAACACTTTTTTTTTTTTTTAATTAAATAGACCTATTTATTTTAGCAAAATTAAAATTCAATTATTAAAACATGTCAATCAGAGAATAATAATTCAATAAACAACACAACAACATAACAGCAAGCAAGGCAACAACAAACAATACAAGCAAATAAATCACAGCAAAATATGAGAAACTAAGCAAATAAGGAAACATGCAAAGCAACGACAGTAAAATCACACAAAACAAATAAAACACACATGCGAGCTCACTCACCCTACATGCAAAAGAAATCCAACTGTATAAAAAAAAAAAAAAAAAAAAGAAAGAAAAAGGAATTAATTAACCTCTGATGTCATTTCCACATGCGCACGCCGGCTGTAGTGCAATGGCATGCGCACGCACCTGACGCACGGTTGTAATGACTGGGGTCCAAAAGATGGTATGCAGTGTAGGGACCCCGTAGACGCACAGACGGGCAAAACAACGGCACTTCCCGAACAAAGGCAGTGGGTATAAGCCAGGCCAATGCTGCAGGTCCTGGATGGAGACGAAGGTGTTAATAATTAGCCACAGCAGAAACCATACACGTTCGGGTGTGTGCGCCTTACCTGTTGGCGAAAAAACATGTACGCGCAGACTGCAGGAAGAGGGGGAAACGCCACGGGGAAACCACGGCTAAATCCCAGCAACAGCCTAGGACCCAGAAATAATTTGGGGTAAGCGCTGGTATGCAGCCCAAATCAACTGGACAACGAGGCGACCTACCGGAGAGGGAACATTTTTTTTCTCAAAAATGAGCCCAAGACACAGGTTAACAGTTCCCTTAAGGCGGCCATACACTGTGCGATTATTTTGATCATTGCACGCAGCTCCATGTCAAACTGTGCGAATCAATCGTAAAGTCAGGCTCACGATTCATCTTCTTACACTGATGCTCATATGCGACCTGACTGCTCACACTGTAGGACCATACACCAGAGGACGCACCACACGTTCGAGTGTTGTATCCGGAAATACGACGATAAAATACCAAGGAATCTGGAAGCGCATAGCAGGGTGTGGCGTGAGTCACAAAATGGTAGTGCTAAACAAAAACCAACAAGCTTTTTTGGCAATATGTGCCATTATCTGTGGGGAATCAAAAAAGAAGAAAAGACGACGACGTGTTTGGTGCAGGAATTGTTTGTCCAGACGTAGACAGTATGGGCTGTTAATCCTACAGCGGAAACTAGAGGTAAGCTGCAAAAGCTAAATTGCACTAGGCCAATATCCAGCTACTGTTAGCTTAGAATTAGCTTACAGTAGCTGGCTATTATTGCATTCGCGCATGCACAGTGTGAGAATTTGAGGCACATCGGTTCGTGGCACTGCTTTGACAGTACGATACCCTCACGAGGAGCGAGCAGGATTTCAAACAGCTTTGTGAACACACGATTGCTGGTCGTGAGGTGGTTGTGAGGTGTTAATGGCTTCTCCTTACCCCATGTACACTGCACGAAGCACGACACACGATTAGAGGCACATTGGGCCCGATCCCAGAAAGAGTCGCACGAGTGAGAAAATGTCTCTAAAATCGCACAGTGTATGGCCGCCTTTGTGTTTTACTACATGAGAACTAAAGTTTTACGGTGGACATACCTTAAGGCTGAATCCCAATTCACCCCTTGCCACCCCCCCACCTCTACCCCTTGGTTTTGCGTGTACACGTGAAGGGGTAGTGTTGTCCAGATTCTCAATTAGATGAAGGGGAAGGACTAAGGCGGAGGGCTGTATAGGCCTCAAAACAGAGATATTTCAGGACGACACTATAAACAGAGGGGTAGGACAAATTTCCCATAATTCTGTTCGAATCGTTGGCAAGATGGAAGTAAACAAAGCCAAAAAGTGCAGCAGTGTGATGAAACAGATACACAAATCTACGTATTTTCTTCGTAAACAACTTAATCATTTGATCGACCATTTGATGCCGTTTCAATGTGTTATAGATCGCATTTCTGCAGTTTATAGTTGATAGCTGCAAAAAGATAACCGAAGCCCATGGAACAGAAACAGTTACAGCTGCTGACGATATGATGAATACTTTCAGAAGCAAAGTTTTTGCATCTGTTAATAGCAACATTAATGACTGCTGATGATGTAACAGGTAGTGAAGGGTTGTCCCATTTCATAGCGGAATGTTTCACCCCCACCTCTTGCAGCTCCGTTTCAAGGGGTAGTGCCAATTGCAAGGGCCAAAGGGTAGGGGTAAGGGGTGAACTGGGAATGGGCCTAAGTCAGAACTGAACTACATGTATAAACTTGTACACACACTGCATATATTTTAAGTTAAATTCATTACTGATAATGTCCAGGTTGATAGTTTTTCAAAAGTTATAACACTCAATATACTGTGAGTGTTAAAGGCATTTCAGGCATACTAGGACTGTAAAAATAAAATGCAATTTAGCATAGCCTTTGGCTTCAGTTTCTCTCTGCACTTAATGTAGCTTTTGTTTTATATATAATGCTATCAAGCCTTTTTTTTTGCAACTTCAGCTTTTCTCATGGTTTTGCTGTTGTTGTGAGTTCACCAAATAAAAAAAAATAATAAAATAAAACAATTCCCTTAATACATAAGGATGCCAAGAGTGTGTATCTTTTGATTAACCTTCTTTTGGAAAGCCTAAATCTTTGAAAACTGGTCTCTGTCAAATGTAATGTACAGTAGAAAGTATTCGGTACAGGATTTCATTAAAAAACATGAGAATGTTTTCTGTCTATTTTTGGCTATAACACAAGAACAGTAATGATTGAGAAAATATTAATCAGCAAACTTTTAATTGTCTTTGTCTCCTCTACATAATAAATCTGGGCCCAGGAGCTGCATCTGCTTACTTTTTTCTTCTACCCTCGCCTTTATGTGACATTTTGGATCAATAACTGGAGCTGCAGACTTTTTGTGCTTTCAGAAAGTGAGCCGCAGCCCTGAAAAGATTGGCAAGTGCTGCACTGAGCCGTAACCCTGATCCCCCCTCGGATATTAGAGAAACAATCTGGGAAATAAAGAAATAAGGAAGTAGGTAGTCAGCAGGCCAAACCGCTCACCTTGTTGTCCCTGCGGATTTCTTGGACATTCGCCGAGTCAAAACACCAAGGACCAACACGGAAGAAATGAGTTTCACTCTTGTGTCACACAGTTTGTTTTATTTTTTGCAAAGCTTTTTACTTGGAGCACAATGTTTGTTGAGGACATGGGAGGTGTCCAGTAAAACCAGTCTGAAGATCTGAATAAAACTCAAAACACTGAAGATAAACTGAGAATTGATTAGTTTTACAGGAAACTGAGACAACAGCCAAATTAATACTTATCCAAAATCACTGAATTCATTTAAAAAAAAAAAAAAAAAAAAACACTCAAAAAAGGAATAAAACTAACGAAAATCTGATATTTATTGAATAATCTGACAGGTTGTAGATAAAACATATACTGATATTGAGGAAAAACTGAAGTTAACTAATTCATCTAAATAACACTTAAGGCACGACCAAATGTGATAGAAAACTACTGTAAACACTGTCATATTATTCAATAAAACTCAACCCAAGACTGATATTGAAGAAAAACTGAGTTATATATGGATGAAGTAATTCATTTTACATGCAACTAAGACAAAAAACAAAGCAGAACTCCCCCAAAATCACCTGTAAAGCCTGAACCATTAAATCATTGATAGAAAATTCCAGTTCTTTGAAATTTGAGCCTTTATTGGTCATTCTGAACTACCAAAAAAAAAAAAAAAAAAAAAAAAAGTTTTTCCACACATCAGTTTCCATGTATGAGTTTCAATTTTGTATCATATTTGATACATCAGGTCTTAATGCTCAAATATTATTATTTTTGAACAAACAAAAACATAATATAACACAAACATGTCTAACAAATTGATTAATTCCTTTTCAAAATTGTCAAAGTTTATCCTCCTTCCTCATTAACCCTTTCATGCATGAATTATGAGAACCTTAGTCAGATTTTTTTTCGTGAGTGTTTTTATTCCTCCCTTGGCATGGCAAAAAAACCCAAAGTGATTGAGGGTTTGTTTGTTTTTTTCCATCTAGCTCCAAAAATGTCCACTCAGCTACACCATGCATTTCATTTTTGAAGCAAAGAAACATATATATAAAACTCAATAGCAGAAAGTGATATGAAAACAAATAAATTAAAACATTTTGAATACTGCTAATCTGATGTTTTCTCTCATTTTAGCATATTCTAATATTTATTATAGTTATTATTCACTTCATGGAGATAATATGCAAAAAAAAACCCAACAACTTTTTGTTAAAAAAAAAAAAAAAGAAAATTAAAAACAGTCTAACGATTAACAATTGATTTACCCTAAAACATGTTACTGCAGATCAGGTTTATCAAGAACAGCAAAGTTATAGTAATGGTATGAATGTCAGTGTATGGGATGATGCATAAGTGTCCACTGTGTTGGCTGATATGGAACTAAAACAACAAAATCCATGAATATATAAGAGAACAGCTGTAGAATTACTTACCACTGGAGTGACCAGTATGCATTAAAGGGTTAGTGACAATCTTTTAGTGTCACTGGAAAGGCCTCTGGTGAATGGATTCCTCCCCTCTGGTGGATTATCTGTGTATTGCATGTATCTAATTGTATACATCAGGTTTGTCAAGAAAAAAATTCTCACACTGATCATGTTGAGGGCTTCAAAACTCATGTGTTAAATATGATACATTTGGCGTTAAAGGGTTTAATAATACTCAAAAAAAGTAAAACTAAAAAAAAAATTGAAATATTAAAAATAATAATAAACATTACTGCAGACGCAAGACCATATAGGATATTTGAGGTAAAACTGATACTAATATTGAAGAAAAACTGAATTAGAATCAGTAACAGTGAGGACTATTTTTGTATCATTGTATGTGTCAGTGCCTCAGCCAGACAAGTGGTATTTAAGTCGACTGTACGGGGACGGTTCCTCTTTGGGGGTTTAGTGACTCACTGTGAACCGGGTGGGAGGAGGCACACAGTAAGGGTTGGATCAGTCTCCATCAAGCTGTGCTGTGCTATTGTCATATCAGAGTGGGATTTTGCACTTAGGCGTCCCACACTGTTCAGATATGGCCAGTGGCTTATGGCACAGTCCACTTTTGTCACATACAGGGCCAAAACAGATCTATTTTCAAACACCAAAGCTGAAGAGACAACAACTCCAACTATTCACTGGAATAAAAAAGCCAATATTAACATTTTCGGAGCTCACAGCGACTGTTGGCAGAGTCACATTAATTCATGTGAACAGTTACAAAAAGGGGGATGGAATTTTACACATGTCGACCCTGTTCCCAACTTTTCATATCCTGCAGCTTTGTCACAAGTCCTTGGTGTCCATTTTCAACACTCGGGGTACCACTATCACATCAATTTTTGGCAGTCAGCATACCAGACAAGTTACAGTAACTTGTTGCCAAAGAGAAGTACCACGGGCCAGAAGACATTGATAGTGATGTTACTTCCTTATTTTGGACAAACTCCTAACTATCCTTTCTTAATCTTAACCAACCCTTATTTCAAACTCAAATCAAGTCTTTTTTATGCCTAAACCAGGGATTTAAGTTCTCCGTCACCACGACGGATTTCCGTCAAATGGAAAAATTGAGGGGGGAAAAAAAGTCATATTGAAGTAACTTCCCCACGTGACTCCGCAATCCTGTCCTGGGTCTGCAGGTGTTTAACACAGGCACGCCACGCACAGGGGGCTGATAGGTTTAACAGTGATGATAATAAGATGACTTCTTTATTTCTATGTCAGGAGGAGAGACTGATGACTACTTATCTTTGGAAGGAAACGCTGCTCATTCTGTGCCTCAGAAACACATGGACAAGTTCAGCTTTACCGAAGTTCAGCCTCCAGACGCTAACTTTAGTTTAGTGCTAACAAGTAGCTTTCATTATGAAAGAACCACAGCGAAAAGGGAAGAAGACAGAACTGATCTACATGTACCTTCATGTTTGGGTTCATAGCTGATCTCCTCTTGCCGGTATATGACTAGTGTGTGTGTGTGTGTGTGTGTGTGTTTGTGTGTATGTGCCCTTCCCGTGCGTGCGGCTGTGCGCGCCGCGGCCTTACGCAGTTACGCACCCGACTGCGTAAGTGCTTTATTTTGACCCGTTTAGCATCTTATTTCTATCTGTGTGGTACAGTACGAAGATAAAACTGAATGAATGAGTAACACCCTTGGTATTTGCAAAGCCACTGTATTTTAAATACCCTCAGAGAGTATCTGTAACGGAATATAATTTCTGTTTCAGTTGATGTAATTTCTTCCAATCAAAAGAGAACATGATGTTGGCGGGAGGGGGTTGTGGACGCAGGTTTGACGACGTACAGATTATTTTGGCTAGCACATACGACATCATGGACACGTTTGTAGAGGAAGGTGCTGAAGTGGTAACTATTGAGAGATGCGTGAAGAATAGATGGAGGTGGGCGTGGCTTGATGAGAAGGGAGACGATGGAACTCCAATTAGATCATGGTGCAAAAAAAATGAAGCAGCCTGGTGCGTGCATGCGCGTAGTTTGCCACAAGAAAATTCTGTATGAGTTGGTTAGGGTTACATTTACACAGACATTTTCCCCAAAATTCATGTGCTGTTGGAGTTGGAGTTATGTTTTAGGAGTTCCTAAATTGTTAAATAAAAAGTTTTTCACTCATTTTTTGCAGTAAGGTTTTCTTCTAGTTATTATTTTCACTTGCTTCAAAGGTTTTCATACCCTTTAAAATTAACCAGAGAGCACCAAAATTGACCTGAAGCTTCAAAAATTTTCTGGGGGAGGACCCCCAGACCCCCCACCAATACCACTCATGACATTTTTTCTATCCATGTTACTAATCTTCTATACCTGTACACTCTCCCATTCAGTGTGTTTTACAGTATTGCCAAATTTGACTATATAAACTTGTACGCTATAGTAGTATTGTATGGCATCATTTTTAATAGTGGCCAATGATTTTGACCAGAAGAAAATTTTCAGTCAGATGAAAAATTTTTGCTTTAATCCCCGGCCTAACCCTACCTGTATATTACTTATAACCTGTCTATGTATCTTTTGAACCAGCTAGCACAGCAAAAATACCTACTCACACGATGACAAATCCCTAAATAATTGTGATGCCCTGGCCAAGTACCAGAATGTGACAGGGTGGAAGTATGAATGTGTCATTTCTGTTACGAATGCTGCGTTCCAGGCCAGTTTTTGAGCCCAAAAGTCACGACTTCAAACCATGACTCACAACTGCGTAGCGCTCCAGGCAAGTCACACCAAACTGCCTGAGCGCAAGGAATTGTGGTAGTTAGATGTAAACAAACCAGCATAGACTATCATTTCTATCGCCAAAGGGGCTCGTTCCTTGCTTATTTGAGGGAAGCAGAGCAATAAAAACAGCGCGTAAGACAAGAGAAGCTGTTATACCTTTTATGTTATGTTATTTGTATATGTATATTACACATATAAACGCAGAGGGTATTCAATGAAACCCCTCTGTCCAATCCACCTGTTTAGCGAGTTCACCAGACCTCACACCACTAGAGTTTTTTTTTTTTTTTTTTTTTTTATAATGGAGATACGTAAAGACAAAGTCTACGCTATGAGACCTGCAATAGTCGCTGAATTTAGAGCAGCCATTGAACATAAATGCACACAAATACCAAGGGAGTTGTTTGGTGATGTGTGCGATTCCATTGCTTGGGGTTGTCAGCAGTGTCTGGACCAGAACGGATGTCAGTTTGAGAACAGGAAGTGACAAAACAATAAAATGATGTCTGCAAATTCTATTACATTTTGAAAATTCAATGGAATTTAATAAACACCTACTTTACAATTATCTAAAGTGTCTATACATTTTTTTTGGGACACCCTGTATATACAGAGTCAGCCAAAATAATGTAAAGACACATCAGGAAAAAAAAAAAAAAACTTGCATAAATATTTCAATACCAAATTTAGTCAGACATTACGAGATTAACCCTTTCATGCATAGTGGTCGCTACAGTGGACAGCAATTCAAAGGATTTTATTGTTTTAGTTCCATTTCAGCCAACACAGTGGACGCTTATGCATCATCCCATACACTGACATTTATATTATTGCTGTAACTTCGCTCTTCTTGATAAACTTCATCTGCAGGAACATGTTTGAGTGTAAATCAATTCCTTGTTATTAGGGGTTTTTTTCACTTTTTTTTTTTTTTTTTTTGTGCATATTATCTCCATAAAGTGAGTAATAACTTATATTAGAGTATGTTAAAATGTGACAAAACATCAGATTAGCAGCATTTTAAAACATTGTTTTCATAGTTTTCACACAGTATATCAGTAAATACATGTTTATTTGCTTCAAAAATTAAACAGATGGTGTCCAGCTGAGTGGATATTTTTGCAATTCCATGAAATATAGGTTCATAAAAAAACAGTGTTTTTTTTCATGCCTTAGGAGGAATAAAAACACTCAAAATAAATAAATAAATAAATAAACAAATAAAGCTTGATTTATGCATGAAAGGGTTAATACAAGTTACCCTCGGCCTCTACAATTACAAGAGGTGCTCAAAGTGGTGACCATTGGATTCCAGACATTTATATGTCATTCAGGAATCCGTGGAATTGTCAGACGTGTTGCAGGTTCTGAACCAAACTCATGTCTCCATTGTCTTTGGACTTCAGCAACATTCCCAAATTCGAAGTACCACTTTAAAATGATCTTACGTTCCTCAATCAATAACCGTACTGCCACCATGTTGTAGACGTCACTTGTTGATGCTACATTCATGAGGGTGATGCCATCTGTTGGGAAAACATCATCCAACAATTAGGGATGGGAATTGTGAACCGGTTCTTTTTGAGAACCGCTTCCCAGTAGCTCGATTCCTTGGAATCGTTTGCCTGCCTGCTTAACGATTCTGCTTATCGATTCCACCTTCGTTGTGCATGCGCGATGACGTCAGACATACGCGCATTGTTTTGGTCAGAACATAGCCAACATGGTGTTGAGGCAGAAACGGTCTAAAAAGACGACACCAGGTCCACTTACTTGGAACACTGTCAAAGCTTCCATGTCTTCAAAAGGGTGGAATCCCTCCAATATCCTCAAACATTTGACCACAGCATGTGAATCATTTACAGGAATGTCACGTATTTGATACTCTACTTAGCAGTGTGCATGTGAATGTACCGGCAAAGTTAACGCCAGGCCGGTTCCGGTTCCGGTTCCAGTTCCGGTGTGGGCAACAAACGTCGTAACTCCTCAAATACAAGTTCCCGAGGGTAAGACACAACGGCACAACAACGGGAGCCAAGTTGAGTCGAACCGGTTCCACGTAGAAATGCAGCAATAGAGGAATTAGTAGAGCGTCTTTAGTTTCACTTTCACTGTGCCCCCCCCCCCCCGCCCCCACCCCCAAACTGGGACCGGCGTCATCTGTTATTATTATTTGTACATACTGTATATGCTATATTTTCTGTGCAGAGATGGATATATAAAAGACAGTTAATGCAAACATACCCGTTTGTACTCTTTCATTCCCTCACCCAATGAGAATCGATAAGAGAATCGATAAGGAATCGGATCGATAAGCAGTATTGATAATGGAATCGGAATCGTTAAATTCTTAATGATTCCCATCCCTACCAACAGTACACAGTGTTATCGTAATTTGATCAAACTTCGAAACAGGTGTCTATATATATAGAAGCAGGGGCATAGAATTGCGTAGGGACGCTAGGGACACATCCCTACCAATATCCAGGAACTACTGTGAAGTCACTATCAGTACAACTGCTGTCCATAGTGTTTAGTCAATGATTATGGAACACAAAGGGTTAACAGTTAGTCTCTGCTAGAAGTCCCGCCTCTAACGTAAATATCACTCTCCGATTGGCTCTTTGGTTTTGCTAACGTACATGTGATTGGCCGTCCCTGCTGTTACTCCATTTACTTGTAAAAGGAACCTGTTAGTTGGACCGCTGATGTAAGTTGTCAATATGTTTGGCATTTGTTCTGACTGAGTCACGTTAGCTAGACAGATTTGAACATCAGAGATGTCATGTACATGTGTTTGTTTGCGCTCGTGTGTGTGTGCTCGGTAATTAGGATTTGAAGAATATCAAAGAAAAGAAAACTAAACGGAAGACACTTCTTTTAGGAGTAAAAGTGCAAGTTAGTTCAAGGGTATAGAACTGTAGAGGCTCAACAACACAGATACTGAATAAAAGACACTATTTCACGCCAAACAGAAACACTTTTTAGCTTATCGGCCAACAGACTGTAAGCTATTGTTGTCATGTGTTGTCTGTTGTCGTCATCTGTCGTCTGTCGTCGTCGTCCGTTACAAAAATTTCAATCGTCTTCTTCTGCGAAACTACAGTTGCGATTGACTTCAAACTTGGTATACAGCTTCTTTATGATGATGTCAATAAAAGTTAGTGAAATTATTTGGATCCGGATCTGATTCTGGATTTAGTGCGACTTTGAATAATTTCCCCATTATAACAGATAGGAAGTGGATGGATACAATAACTTATTAAATATAAATGATATCCAGTGTAAATTTCTACAGTCCAGCCCTGATGGGGAGATGACCAAAACATAATGTCCACATGCTGATCAGGATCTTCTGGATCCGGGAACTTACGGAAAATTTAACATGGGCTCTTATGGGGAAAAAAATTTCAATTGTCTTTTTCTCCCAAACTCCAGTTCTGATTGACTTCAAACTTGGTATACAGCTTCTGTATGATGATGTCAACACAAGGTATTGAAATTATTTTGATCCGGATCTTATTCTGGATTTGGTGCGACTTTGACAAATTTTCCCATTTTACCATATAGGAAGTGGATTGATCCAATAAATCAGTATCAATGATATCAAGTTGGAATTTGAAATTTTACAGATCTGATCGAAATATGACCAAAACATGGGCTATTTCTGTAATAGAATAAATACACATAACTGGGTGATAATAAATGGCATCTGGATACATTTCCCAAAGCTTTTAATTTGGCCGGTAAGCTACAGGGCCATTGGTCCTATTTTTAAGTTACTTTACTTATTATTTTCATGTATTTCTATGGAAGAGAGCAACTGTATAAAAAACACAAATCAAGCGAATTTGTGGGGAAAATACAATAAAACGTCAGATTTTCAATGTGATTCTAGATGTCATATCCATGTTTTTGGGAATAAATTACATGTAATAACTGAAAGTACAAGCCTTTTTTGCTGAGACAATAACTGTGCCATCAAACTCTTTGATCATTGTGTCCCTAATCTGTTCATATGTCAGACATCAACATGTTTATGTCAGGAGACAAACAGTAGAGAGGAGGGAGGAGGTAGAGGAGGAGAAGAAGGAGGAGGTAGAGGAGGAGAAGCTGGAAATTCACAGATGAGGTTAAATAATAATGGATATGTTAGTCATGAGAATAACAATGCAGAATGCATTAAATTCTTGGATTGTCCTTATTTATTTATTTATTTATACAAAATAAAACCAGCAATGGAAAAAAACAACAACATTCAAACAAATAACACAATTGTGCAGGAGAGGTTAGAAGCCAAAAAAGAAGGTTTATATGAATACCTCACCTGAAATGAACAATACACAAAAAAAAAAAAAATTAAAAAAGATAATATAACTGAAATAATAAACTAAAGTAAAAACAATAAAAATGTAATCCACATGACAAATTATCAAATACAAATCAAGTGATATACAGCCTTACATTTTTTCATGAATTAAAGTCCTTTTCAGATGCTTTTTAAACAATGATAAAGTAGATGTTGATTGAAGTTCAGGTCTTAGATTATTCCACAGATTTGGTCCACGATATTTCAGAGAATACTGACAGACTGAAGTTCGGCAGTACGAAAGATAAAATTTGCTTGAAAATCATGTCGGAAAGTTGTGAATAACAGAAGACAACATGAAGAAATTGTGAAAAACTTTAGGAAGAATATGAGTTGAGTGAACATATTTGTACATGAAGACACAGGTCTGGTATACGTTCACATCAAAAACTGAGAGAAGATTGAATTTTTTGAAAAGAGGAGCAGATGAGTCGAGTCTCTTAGAAAAACTGATCATTCTTAAAAATTTCGTTTGAATTAAGAGAATCTTATTGAGATGTGTGGGACAGGTTGCCGCCCAAACAGTATTGCAATAAATAATGTAAGGATAATCCATCCATCCATTATCCTCCACTTATCCGGGGCCGGGTCGCGGGGGTAACAGTCTAAGCAGGGATGCCCAGACTTCCCTCTCCCTAGACTCCTCCTCCAGCTCTTCCGGGTGGACCCCGAGGCGTTCCCAGGCCGGCCGAGAGACATAGTCTCTCCAACGTGTCCTGGGTCTTCCCCGAGGTCTCCTCCCGGTGGGACATGCCCGGAACACCTCCCCAGGGAGGCGTCCAGGAGGCATCCGAAACAGATGCCCGAGCCACCTCAGCTGGCCCCTCTCGACGCGGAGGAGCAGCGGCTCTACTCCGAGCTCCTCCCTGGTGGCTGAGCTCCTCACCCTATCCCTAAGGGTGCGCCCAGCCACCCTGCGGAGGAAACTCATTTCGACCGCTTGTATCCGGGATCTTGTCCTTTCGGTCATGACCCAACGCTCATGACCATAGGTGAGGGTAGGAACGTAGACTGACCTGTAAATCAAGAGCTTCGCCTCTCGGCTCACCTCCTTCTTCACCAGGACAGACCGGTACAGCGACTGCATCACTGCAGATGCTGCACCGATCCGTCTGTCAATCTCACGCTCCATCCTTCCCTCACTCGTGAACAAGACCCCAAGATACTTAAACTTCTCCACTTGGGGCAAAGACTCCCCACCGACCCGGAGAGGGCAAACCACCTTTTACCGGTCGAGAACCATGGCCTCGGATTTGGAGGTGATGATCCTCATCCCGCTCACTTCACACTCGGCTGCAAACCGCCCCAGGGCACGCTGAAGGTCCAGGTTCGATGAGGCCAACAGGACAACATCATCTGCAAAAAGCAGAGATGAAATCCTGTGGTCCCCAAACCGGACCCCCTGTGGCCCCTGGCTGCGCCTAGAAATTCTGTCCATAAAAATTATGAAAAGAACCGGTGACAAAGGGCAGCCCTGCTGGAGTCCAACATGCATGTAAGGATAAATTAAGCAATAATAAAAAGTCAAGAAACAAGAATGATTTATCAATGAACGAACTCTGTTCAAAATGCCAAATGACTTCATGATTTTTTACAGACAAGATTAATATGAGATTTCCAATTCAATTTTTCATCTACAATAACACCCAAAAATTTAACATACAGATATTCAGATATGCATTATAAACATGTCAATTACTGAATTTTTTTTCTGACTATGATTGTTTGCTCGTTTGATCAGCTCGACATGACATGAAATTATGATCGCAAATGCAAAAAAAAAAAAATCAACTTTCAGGAGTACTGCCTATGAGCACTGTCGTGTCCCCGCCAATGTCAAAATCAAACCTACTCCCTTTGTATAGAAGTAATTATAATAATTAAATATTTATGCAAGTTTTTTCTTTTCCTGATGTGTGTATACATTATTTTGGCTGACTCTGCATGTGTCAGTTAGTGTCTAGGTGGGGTTGGTGAAGGTTGTGTTGGTCATTTCTTGCAGGAAAATAAAAGACAACAAATGGTTTTGCTGCTACACCTGGGTCCAAGCTCCTTAAACACGCCTCGACCTATAAAGGGTTATTAACATTGAGACCTATGCTTTCAGTGTACAGGGTGGGGAAGCAAAATTTACAATGAACATTTAGTTGTTTTTTCTCAGCAGGCACTACGTCAATTGTTTTGAAACCAAACATATATTGATGTCATAATCATTCCTAACACTATTATCCATACCTTTTCAGAAACTTTTGCCCATATGAGTAATCAGGAAAGCAAACGTCAAAGAGTGTGTGATTTGCTGAATGCACTCGTCACACCAAAGGAGATTTCAAAAATAGTTGGAGTGTCCATAAAGACTGTTTATAATGGAAAGAAGAGAATGACTATGAGCAAAACTATTACGAGAAAGTCTGGAAGATACTATTAACCCTTAATAGGTAACCATGGTTCCCCCCACAGCTACATGTAACCTGGGGTCCAGCTAGACCCCAGGTTACCTACGGTGATAAAAACATCTAAAAATGTTATTTTTTAGTCAGTTACAATACTTTATTGCTTATAGTATGAAAGGATAGTAATGAAACGAAAAAAATATAACAAAATTGTGCTTTATTTTCCAAATAAATTCTCCTTTACTAAAGTTAACAGAAAATTTCAAAAAAGTTTCACATGTTACAAATAAACACATTACATTGCTATAACACATTTGCAATACAGTTTCAATAAAATTTCTCTAAAAAGTAAACTATAACTAAAAACTAAACTAACTGCACAATTGGGTAGTACAAATAGGTGCTCACAAACAGTCTTCACAGAAGGAAAACTGACGTCATAAACACTATCAATCGATAAATGGTCATCATCTTATTCAGATTCTGCTTCTAAATCTGCAAGCTCTATCCTAATATCTTCATCACTTAGAGTTTTCCTCTTAGCCATGGCCTCACACGATGTTAAAATTACTCAAAAAAGATTAAAGCACTGAAGGTTAGCGTTATTAGAAATTTATAATATCAATTATTGATCATATTCTGAAATACCTGAGATGGAAAAAACAATACATCAATATACGTTAAAGGTAACCTGGGGTCACGGGCGACCCCAAAATGTCTGTATTGCCTATATTATTCTACGAGTTAATTTTTTGGTTCCATTTTACTTTTCAGATCCCTATACTAGGAGGGTAAATGAAGTAACATGCACGAGCTTATAATAAAAACATAGAAAACATAAAAAATTAAAAACGTGGGGTCTGCTGGGACCCCAGGTTACCTATTAAGGGTTAAAGAAGAATGGGAGAAGTTGTCACCCGAATATTTGAGGAACACTTGCGCAAGTTTCAGGAAGCGTGTGAAGGCAGTTATTGAGAAAGAAGGAGGACACATAGAATAAAAACAATTTCTATTATGTCAATTTTCTTGTTGCAAATAAATTCTCATGACTTTCAATAAACTAATTAGTCATACACTGTCTTTCAATCCCTGCCTCAAAGTATTGCAAATTTTGCTTCCCCACCCTGTACATGACAGTATACATGCACTTGTGAAGGTTCTTAATATTAATAAAAGATCCCCAAACTTTGAAAGAAATCACAAATTAACTCATGGCAAATCATGATTGCAAACAAATGACCATTACGGAGCCACCCCCCGGTCTGCTCGCTGGGCTCTGCAGTGCAGTGCTGCTTCTGTGGCAGTATGCAGCCTGGCCTCTCTCTGACTTGTCTCTATTAAATGGATGGTGCTTTTGGCAGCAGAGCTTGTGTGGCTTGTTTGCCCTGGGTATAAATGATGTCTGGTCTCCACAGCAGGTTACAGACACTGCAGACTGCTCATTACAGGAGAAAATCCAGCCCAGCACCACAACACCATGTTGACTATTTTCTCTGATCCATATGGGAGGGCTCATGCTTAGGAGGAGTCGCACATGCTGTCGTAATATCTGCTGCATAAGAATGTTTTTGCCATCAATGCAGAGGATTTCAGACCTGGAAAATCATTACACCTCTGAGTCTGTGAAAATGTCTCAGTCTTGTATATATCAGATACAGATATTCTTCTTTGTTAAGAAAAACATCTAGAAAGTGGTCTGCGGTTCAATTCTTTAATTTTTTTATTTTTTTTATTTTAGCCTTTTTCCCCCAATGTAGACTTGTAATTTCATTTCCTCTCAGTTTTGTTTCTTCATGCACACTTCAAATAAAGGAAAATCCAAAGTGCATGAACCAAAAACCACATTGGTTCTAATGTGTCTGTAAAGTAAACATAAAACTATGTTTTTGTAGAATTTATTCTGCATAGACATCATGAAGAAAACGTACAACCATCAAGTCAGACCACAGCTTGTTTCGCAACTGCTTTAACCCTTAGGGGTCTTAGCCTATTTTGGCCGTTTTTGAGTACTTTTGATTTTACCTTTATATACTATATAAGCAAATGTTTATTATACCCATTTTTGGTATCTTTTTTTTTCAGCACAACTTCACCTATCACATCTGCCTATTATTTTTTCACTTTAACCTACTATATCAATACAGAAGGCCAAAAAACACACAAGAAATATAAAATCCAGCCCAGCACCACAACACCATGTTGACTATTTTCTCTGATCCATATCTTTTTTTTTTTTCAGGACAACTTCACCTATCACATCTGCCTATTATTTTTTCACTTTAACCTACTGTGTCCACACAGAAGGCCAAAAAACACACAAAAACTATAAAATCCAACCTGAAAAATTTATATATTTTATTGCATAAATAACAAACCTTTTCAAAGACTTTAAAAGTGAATATTGGTTCCAAATATTAGGTATATAAAATTTTAATTGTAATAAATTAAAACTATACACAAATATTTGACAGAAAATTATATCTTTACATAGGTGTTTTCTCACCCCACCCCATCCCACGCCCCCGCTCCTCCTGGATTCTGCATCCAGTTCAGGTGGGGGTCGTCCTCACCCTTACCTGTAATGCTAATGCAGCCTGTGGATTAGAATCTGCAGATTCAGCCGCTTTTTTTCCCGTTTTTAAAAAATGACAAAAAATTATGGAGATACAGTCAGAAATATAATGCCCCCCCCACCTCATTTTTAGCTTACTGGCCAACAGGTCGTAAGCTACTGTCGTCATTTGGTGTCCGTCGTCGTCTGTCGTCCATTACAAAAATTTCAATCGTCTTCTTCTCCAAAACTACAATTCCAATTGACTTCAAACTTGGTATACAGCTTCTTTATGATGATGTCAACAAAAGTTAGTGAAATTATTTGGATCTGGATCTGATTCTGGATTTGGTGCCACTTTGAAAAATTTCCCCATTATAAGCGATAGGAAGTGGATCGATGCAATAACTCAGTAAATATAAATGACATCAACTTGAAAATTCTACAGTCCAGCCCTGATGGGGACATGACCAAAACATAATGTCAACATGCTGATCAGGATCTTCTTCTGGATCTGGGAACTTACGGAAAATTTTACATGGGCTCTTATGGGGAAAACATTTCAATCGTCTTTTTCTCCAAAACTCCAGTTCTGATTGACTTCAAACTTGGTATACAGCTTCTGTATGATGATGTCAGCACAAGGTAATGAAATTATTTCGATCCGGATCTGATTCTGGATTTGGTGCCACTTTGAAAAATTTTCCCATTATAAGAGATAGGAAGTGGATTGATCCAATAAATCAGTAAGTATCAATGATATCAAGTTGGAATTAGAATTTTTTTACAGATCATGATTACAATATGACCAAAACATGGGCTATTTCGGTAATATAATAAATACACAGAACTGGGTGATAATAAACGGCATCTGGATAGATTTCCCAAAGCTTTTAATTTGGCCGGTAAGCTACAGGGCCATTGGTCCTATTTTTCGCATTTTTATTCATGTTTGTTTGCTCCGGTTTCTAAACATCATATCTCCAGTTGTATGTGCTCTATCAACATCAAATAAAAAGTGGGAGAGTGTTTCAAGTCTGCACTTTCAAATGCAATTGTCCCCAGTGGTGACCAACTTATGATGCTACGACAATGTTGAAAATGTCATGTGATTCAGTCACGGGGCCGTGACTGTGGACCCATAAGGGTTAAAAACAGTTAATTTTAGTCAGATTATGGTCACGACCTTCACACTAAAGTAAATAGATTTTTGTACAGATTTCTAAACTTATAACCTGTATGTTCTGTGTAGTCATTCCACTGTTGTGTCTCATATGGATGCTTTTTGTGATGCAACAGAGGCCAAAATCAACACAAACAACATGGAGTGTCGAAAAGACGAGGACAAAAAGGCAGAAAATGTATATAGAGGATATGTCTATATGTTCACTTTTCTTCACTGGAACCATCACTTACTGCTTTAAACTGTTAACCCTATAACACCAAACGTATCATATTTGATACATGAGTTTTGAACCCCTCTACATGATCAGTGTGATATTTTTGTTCTTGAAAAACCTGATGTATACAATTAGATACATGCAATACACAGATAATCCACCAGGAGGGAGGAATTCATTCACCAGAGGCCTTTCCAGTGACACTACAAGACTGTCATTAATGAGGAAGGAGGCAAAACTTTGACAATTTTGAAAAGGAATTACCAATTTGTTAGACATGTTTGTATTATATTATGATTTTGTTTTTTCAAAAAATAATATTTTGAGCACTGAGACCCGATGTATCAAATATAATACAAAATTGAAACTCATAAATGGAAACTGATGTTTGGAAAAAACAAAAACAAAATTGGGTTGTTCAGAAGGGCCAATAAAGGCTCCAGTTTCAAAGAACTGGAATTTTCTGTCAATGAGTTAATAGTTCAGACTTTACAGGGTTAAGCTTTAACACAAACATTAAAAATATTTGGCTTCATGGTTTCTGAGTTGTATGTTAGTTCCATCTTAAGTTGTTAGTAAGTTGGGTACAAATTTGTTGAAGCTGTAATGCACATTGTTTGTAGATGTCATTTGACTTTTGTTGTTTATATATATATATATATATATATATATATATATATATATATATATATATATATATATATATATATATCCTTTTACATCCATACTTTTTGTGTTTGTTTCAGGTGGTTCTGGAATAAAGGATAAGTTGCTTGTCCTTTACAGATATGTCTCTCTTTTTTTTTTTTTTGTACAATTTTTTCACCCCTTTGAATAATCATTTAATTAAATCAAATTGAAGACAATAATTGATAGATTAATTGATTAGAAAAATAATCAATAGTTTCAGCTCTACACACGTCTTTACTTTGGTTGTAAATCTATCCAACTGCATCCTGATGATTGTAAAGTTTGCATTGCATTGCATCCTCTTGGGAATAAAACTATTACTTACTTGTATTTTCTATGAGCCCTTTGTTACGAACTGTCAAATTTCAGGTCAACAGGAGGTATGGCTTTAACCCTTTCATGCACAGTGGTCACTCCAGTGGACAGCTCTTCTACAGCTGTTCTATTGTATATTCATGGATTTTGTTGTTTTCATTGTTTGTTTGTTTTTTTGTTTTGTTTTTTACACATATCTTTATTAAAGTTTTAAGACACTACATATCTTTTCTGACATGAATTGGTAACATTATGTAGATCTCTCCTGAGGATAAACCCCCACAATCACAAGCCCTCTCCATAGTTTTCACACAATTTATCAGTAAATACATGTTTCTGTGTGTCAAAAATTAAACATCTGGTGTCCAGCTGAGTGGACATTTTTGCAACTTCATGAAAAATAGGTTCATAAGATTTTTTTTTTTTTTTCATTATTATTTTTTGTATGTATATATATATTTTAATTTATTTATTTTTTTAAATTTTTTATTTATTTATTTTGTATTTATTTTTCAGAAGAAAATTTTCAATTGCATTGTTTTTTTCATGCCTGAAGAGGAATAAAAACACTCAGGAAAAAATTTTGATTAAGGTTCTCATAATTCGTGCATGAAAGGGTTAAAGGCGTGGCTATTTCATAACATCTTCAACATGTTCAGGGTTTAGTTCAGTGGTTCCCAGACTTTTTTGCCTCGTGACCCCATTTTAACGTCACAAATTTCTGGCAACCTCAGACGTTCAAAACAGAACCTTTTTTTTTTTTTGTTAAAATAATTTGTTTTTGATCATGTAATAGTTTGCTATACTATGTTACAAATAAACATTAATTTTAGACAATATTTAGTCTATATAATGTACATTATTATGGATGGAGGCACAAAAGCCAGGTGTCAATTACTGCACAAAGTGAGAATTTTATTTTCCTTGGTCAGGATATGTAGAGTCAGTCCATCTTGGATTTACAAGGCTGACAATTAACCCTTTCATGCACACTGGTCACTCCAGTGGACAGTTATTCTACAGCTGTTCTCTAGTATTTTCATGGATTTTGTTGTATTAGTTCCATATCAGTCAACACAGTGGACACTTACGCACTATCCCATAATACACTGCAATTCATACTGTTACTGTAACTTTGCTGTTACTGATAAACCTGATCTGCATTAACATGTTTGCTAATTGTTATTAGACTGCAATTAAGTTTCTTTGTTTGTTTGTTTTTTTGATGAAAAGTTGTTGTGTTTTGTTGTTCTTTGCATATTATTTGAGTAATAACTAACTATTATAGTATGTTAAAATGTGAGAAAACATCAGATTAGCAGCATTAAAAATATATGTATTTCATAGTTTTCACACAGTATGACAGTAAATGCGTGTTTCTTTCCTTCAAATATGAAACGCATGGTGTTCAGCTGAGTGGATATTTTTGTAACTCCATGAAAAATAGGTTCATGAAAAAAAAAAAAAAAACAATCGCGTTTTTTTCATGCCTAAAGAGGAAAAAAAAACACTCAGGAAAAAAGTCTTGGTTAAGGTTCTCATAATTCATGCATGAAAGGGTTAATACTGAACAAACAAAAACTCAAACTATTAATTATGAAAGAGCTGCAGCATCTGACACTGACCACAATGAACATTTCACAGATAAACAGAACCCCAGTGCTTCAGTTTCAGCTTCACAGTTTGTCATGTCTTTTATGGATTGGGATCGTCTCTGTCAACTCACCATAGATTTTTTATTAGTAAGTTTGTTTTTTTTGTTTTTTGTTTTTTTTTGTTTGTTTGTTTGTTTTTTTATCAATTACTAGAAATTTCAGTTGAATTTCAGGCAATCCCGCACGGGGTCCCGACTCCAAGGTTGAAAAACTCTCGCTTAGTTACTGTGTCTCCATCTGTACATGTTTCTCAGGAGGTATTTCATTTACAGTTACTGGCCGAGTTCAGATCATTTTAGGTTATAGTAAATTTAAATTAAATGATAATAAGGACTAGGCACAAAGTCAGTCTAGTCTATTCCTTTGGGGTTTCGACCCTAAAAATATTTGCAATATTCTGAATGAGAATGATGACCTAAGAATCATCTCAAATGGAGAGCTGATAGATGTAAGCTGAGCTCCACGGTGGCTTTGTGACTGTAACAATAAACGCTTTGAGGTTCAGCTCAGCCCATTCACATCCCTCACTGCCGCCTTGAGCCTGGCTGAACTGCTCCATTGTTGCCAGAGAAGGAAATAGAAGCTGTCTTGCACTTATCCTGTACAGACAGTAATCGGGCAGCGGTGGTTGGGGGTTCCTCATGATGGAATCACCCACTCTGATATCCACAGGCTAGGAGTTAAAATGAGGTAAAACACTGAGACTGTAGAGCACAGTTGTCAAACATGCGGCCCGGGGGCCAAATCTGGCCCGCCAAAGGTTCCATTCCGGCCCGTGGGATGAATGTGCAAAAATGAACCGGAATAGTCCAGGTTGTGAAAATCCTTTTGGTTCAGGTTCCACATACAGACCAATGTGATCTACAGTAAAAATAACAACACAATAACCCATAAATAATGACAACAACAAATTTTCTTTGTGAAAAATTATGTGGAAAAAATTTAAGTGGAAAAAACAAAACAAAAACATTACACTGTGAAAATATTTACATTTACAAAACTATTCTTTCACAATAAAATTCAAATAATACATAAATAAAAACAAAGATGAACAACCTGAAATGTGCAATTTTAACAATATTCTGCCTGTTACTAAATGTTTTGTGCATTTATGGATCCACTGTGATCTGTAGTTGTTAATAATAAGAGATGGAATATTGTAGAAATTGTTCAAATTTTAGTTCCAAACTCCAAAATTTTAACAATATTCTGCCTGTTACCAAATGTTTGTGTAACACCGTGTGTAATGTACATGTATAAATAATAAGTCAAGGCATAATATTGTTAAAATTGCACTAATTTTTTTAAATGAAATTTCATTTTTTTTCAGATTATTTGCATCTTTTTTGTAAAATGTAAATATTTTCATAATTTAATTGTTTTTATTTGTACTGAAACCGAAAGAAAAACTTGGATTTGTCGTTATTTATAGATTATTAATTCATTATTTTACTGGTCTGGCCCGCTTGAGATCAAATTGGGCTGAATATGGCCCCTGAACCAAAATGAGTTTGACACCCCTGCTATAGAGTTTCCTTTTGGAGACTTGTCTTTCAAATAAGGTTTTGGGGGATTTTTCAAAGACAGGCCCTCCCCTTCCTTCTTCCTAAAAGAATCTCACGAAAATGAAAAAAGGTTAATTCTAGTAATTTATAGTTCCTGGCCGTAGAACGAAGGCTCCTTGGCAAACTCAGGGTAGGGATACGGGGCAGGGCAGACAGGAATCCAAATGTTGGAACATTGAACAGATGCAGCGTGGTTGATATAATGCTAAAATATTGGCTGGGGAGGCTAATATAAATGCTGGGATGTTGGCGGGCAAGGTTAATATGATTGCTAAAATATTGGCGACGTTGCCTAATATGAATACCGCTGAAATATTAGCGTTGAAATATAGCTACTGTTTTGGCCGAAGTGTCACCAAGCATTACAGGAAATACGAACCAGGCAACGTCTTTGTTGTTGTTCTTTTTTTTCCTGCTGTCCTTTCTTTCACAAAGGTTGTTTCTGAGTATTTTATCTCCATTGCATCTGTCCTGGTTGATGGATGGATGGGCACTTGAGGAGACAGCTGGATGGGACACATGCACGGTCAAAGTCAAACCTTAACACTTTTTATTTTGCTATTTTATGATCATTATTTTATTTATTTATTTATTTTTTACAATGTTGTTAATTTTTTTTTTGGTGAAGTCAGACATATGTTTCAACCCTGTCAACACTACCAACACAACAGCAGCAGAGACGACGACAAAATGTGAAGTCATGCAAGAATAAGAAGCTGTATGTTCCAAAAGAGCCAGTCATATCACTGCCCTCTAATATTTTCTTCATGTTTTACGCCATGCTTCTTGTTCTTGTCCATTTCCCTCCCCTCCTTTTGCCTTCTGCTCTGTCAACACAGACAAACTGAACCAGCCACCATCATCTCCTGGGTCCATTTAACGGCCAAGAGCCCCAAACACTTGTCTGAATCTTAATTAGGGGCCTCTCTGGTTGGATGGTGAGGGCTTTTTAACAACGTGAAGTGCGAAATGAGAACATGCTGATTCAGAGCCGAGGTTATTTTATGACAGTCATCCTGTCAGTGCTCCCTGTTTCACCTAATCTTGTAAAACACAGACTTTTTGGCAAATAAGCTTGTTGATCATCTAAGCAGAAAGGTGACTGGCAGTTTTATTTTGTTCATGGGGTTAATGATGTTTTAGCAAGCAGGGCAGTTTCCGCTAGACACACCAATCTCACTTCTACATAATCACACAGATCCTGTTGTCGACTGAATACTGCACAAGCAGGTTAAACTGCAGAAAACCACAATGTTCACCAAATTCAGTTTCATGTAATTTCTTAATTCTTTTTTTTTTTTTTTTTTTTAATTGTTTTTATTGGAAAGGCAAATGTCCTTTACATACATTAATTACAGCCTTAATCATTGATAAAAATTAAAAAATATATATATACAAATACAGGGTGGCGAAGCAAAATTTACAATGAACATTTAGTTGTTTTTTCTCAGCAGGCACTACGGCAATTGTTTTGAAACCAAACATATATTGATGTCATAATCATACCTAACACTATTATCCATACCTTTTCAGAAACTTTTGCCCATATGAGTAATCAGGAAAGCAAACGTAGAAGAGTGTGTGATTTGCTGAATGCACTCGTCACACCAAAGGAGATTTCAAAAATAGTTGGAGTGTCCATAAAGACTGTTTATAATGGAAAGAAGAGAATGACTATGAGCAAAACTATTACCAGAAAGTCTGGAAGATACTATTAAAGAAGAATGGGAGAAGTTGTCATCCGAATATTTGAGGAACACTTGCGCAAGTTTCAGGAAGCGTGTGAAGGCAGTTATTGAGAAAGAAGGAGGACACATAGAATAAAAACATTTTCTATTATTTCAGTTTTCTTGTGGCAAATAAATTCTCATGACTTTCAATAAACTAATTGGTCATACACTGTCTTTCAATCCCTGCCTCAAAATATTGTAAATTTTGCTTCCCCACCCTGTATATCTGTGTATATATATATATATATTAGGGTGAATACAGAAAGTTTCATTGCTTATATCCATATTGCCCTTCTAGGATTTTTCTTAATGGACTGTTAATTTCTGGTGAAACATTTATACAACAAAACAGAACAGAACAGGGGATCGCTCCACCTCACACAATCTCAGTTTCACATAAAAGCAAATAGATTCACACAAAGCACACATCACAAATACGATCAGATGAAATCAGATCTGGTTGGTTTTACGTACTCAGTCCATTTGGACCAGATAATATAAAATTTTTCTTTTTCAACTTTGAGGGAAAAGGATATCTTCTCCATAACATAAATCTCATAGACAGTTTCAATCCATTCATCAATGGTGGGTGGTTCTACTTTTAACCATTTCCTCATAACACATTTCTTACTGGCTGCCAACAGTATAGCTAATAATTTTTTGTCTTTAATGTTCCATGATTCAAACTGTAGATTGCCCAAATACATGGTTTCACATTTAAACAGAATGTTTACATTAAATACATTTTGTATGTGTTTGTGAATCTCTTTCCAGTAAGGTCTTATAACCGGACAGTCCCAAAAAATATGGAAGTGATTGGCTCCATTAGTTCCACACAGTCTCCAACAAGCTTCCCCGTTGCCTTGATGTCGCATCTGAATGGGTGTGACAAAAAATCTTGCAATGTTTTTCCAGTAGAACTCGCGCCATGTGTTTTAATTTCTTTATTCTGTTTGTGCTCTCGCACCTTTATTTCTACAAATCTAACTAAGACACACATATTTGAAACATCATGAGTGATGGGTGTAACCTACAGTTGAAATCCAATTTACCTAAATAAAAATTAAATCATAAATAATGCTTATTTGCCTAAAGGTAGGGTAGGAGATCCTGGAAAAATGGTTTGAGTAAGCTACATTTTGAAAATACACAATTCAAAAGTCCAAACCCCTTTCTTCAGCCCCCCCCCCCCCAAAAAAAAAACATGCCTCCATTGTATCGACTGTACTCACAGAGGGGGTAGGAACAAATGGCAGTTGAATTTGATTGACATATCACCATTCAATAATTTCGATGGGCCCGTTAAAATGATTGGATGGTGTTTTTTTCAATCCTGTCTATTCCACAAGTGACTAAATTTTTTTTATTTTTGTGTTAGAGCATTTAATTAATTGGTGGTAATCGGGGTGTGAAGGGGATTTTAACCCTTTCATGCACGAATTATGAGAACCTTAATCAATATTTTTTTTCTTGAGTGTTTTTCTTCCTCTTTAGGCATGAAAAAAACAATACAATTGATTTTTTTTTTTTTTTTTATGAACGTATTTTTCATGGAGTTACAAAAATGTCCACTCAGCAGGACACCATGCATTTAAGTTTGAAGCAAAGAAACATTTATATAAAAATCATTATCAGAAAGTGATATACTGTGTGAAAACTATGAAATAAAAGCATTTTTAATGCCACTAATTGCTAAATTGCTTCTGTTTTCTCACATTTTATCACACTCTAATATTAGTTATTACTCATTTCATGTAGCTAAAATCCTCCTGAGTCCCAGGAAATGGACAGTTTTAGCTTTTTTACATTAAAAAAAATTGTCTTGACTGGAAACGGCATAATGCAACAGTTTTTTCAGATACATTTTTAAAACTACTTTTATTTACTGATTGATTTTTTTAATGGAATGTGCTTTGTAATGGACAGCATTTTTAAAGTAAAACTGTCAAACTTTTGTCCCCTACAGAAGACAAAATGCATTGCTGGGTCTCAGGAGGATATGCAAAAAAAAAAAAAAAAAAGTGTTTGTTAATTACAGTCTAATACCAATTAGCAATTGATTTCCACTAAAACATGTTACTGCAGATCAGGTTTATCAAGAACAGCAAAGTTACAGTAACTGTATGAATTGCAGTGTTTTGGATGATGTATAAGAGTCCTGATATGGAACTAAAACAACAAAACCCATGAATAAACAACAGAACAGCCGTAGAATAACTGTCCACTGGAGTGACCACTATGCATGAAGGGGTTAAGCAATGTAGTAAAAAATACTCTAGGAAAACATCTACTGTCCCACCTTTAAAATTTTTGGTATTGACAATTAAAGTGGATGTTGAAGCTAAAGACATGAATTCCACTGGCCATTCTCAGTTATACAGGAAAACTAGTGTGCTACATCCTGCTAAATGATCCATCCTTGTTCGTCCATCATAGATGATGATGACCGCGGCACGTCTCATTAAGTTGGGTTTTTGTGGGTGCGCAGATGGCTGAACAAACCAGTCTGAGGCTGGAATTCTCAGTGGCCCACAGGACAGGTTAGGAAGGATGTAGAAGTCGGAGGTGAAACCACAAGCGCTTCTTGGGTCCACCTTGAGCTAGGTTGTCATTTTTCAGCCCTCCAAAGAAGAGGCCTTCTGATCACATGGCCAGTCCATCTGAGCTGTGCGCTTGTAAGCAGAGTGGGGATGCTGGGAGTATCAGCCTTCCTGAGGATTTCAGTGTCAGGGATTCTGCCCAGATGCTTGATCTTCTGCAGTTTCCACACACAGCTCAGGTGGATATGGTTCAGTTGCCTGGCATGGCACTGATGGATATCCAGGTTTCACATCTGTGGAGTTGTAATATGAAAACCTGGTAGACCTTCAGTTTTGTCTCATTCTTGATGCCAACATATTCCCATTCCATGTCAAACTCATGTCCAAGGCCTGCTCTGCCCTTGACAACTTACCTTCATCTGTGCACAAAGTATGAACCACAATACTTTTAAGGCAAATAATCTTGCCAGTAGCTGACGGCTTTTGGTTTTTGTAAATGGTAGTGTTAGGCTTCCCAGAGGAAGATGGGTACAAACAGAATCAAGGTCTACCTTGTACGTACCGTAAATTCCGGACTAAAGACCGCACCTGAATAGAAGCCGCAGACCCTAATTTTAGAAAGAAAATCAACTTTGTACACATATAAGCTGCGCCGGTTTATAAGCCGCAGGTGTCCACCAGTGGGGATTTCTCATAGACTGCAAGAGAAGCCCGGCTTCCCCTATCATTACGAAAATTAAATGGTTAAATATGTTTGGTTGTGTTGACATTTCATTGACTACACGTGTTAGAACACGTTCATCTCACAGACGAGTTCGTTCAGAATCAGCTTTATCACAAATCATCAGACTCCATGTTGTTCACTTCTCATACATTCCCGTTGCGCTGTTTCCTCATACGATCTATGGTCAGTGCATTTCCCCGTTGAAGCCTGGCTTCTATGGGAGTCTATGGGACCGAGTGGAACCTTTTTTTTCATTGCGTCAAAACTGGACGGTAATTGGATAAAGGTTTTCTTTGAGTTCAAATGAAATTATTCCCTGTATGTAAATGGGTCTGATATGTGTGAGCTTGCTGTCATATCTATAGGTTGATTCGTTGTTAATATGATGATTAAAAAACAAAAGACAAAAAACGAGGCAATAAAAGGATAGTAATAAAAGCACATTTTCTCTTTCTTTTTTTTTTGTCGGTGGACTTATCGGGGTTTCCTTTGGATTCGTGCTGATACGGGATTGACTTGCTTTTGCGCCGGCTGTGGATTCACGGACTTAAAATGACTTGAAAGACACTTGAAAGTGAATAAATTTTTGTTTTTCGTTAGAGTAGGACTTTTCATTTATTTTTAAAATATAAAGATTAAAAACAAGTAATTACGTCTGTTGTAATATCATTTTCATTTAACATTATGCACGACGTGCGCATTAATTCTGAGATGCTTTAAATTTATGACGGTCTCTGGAGAGCTTTATTGGGTGTTTTCATTCAGAGTTTTGTTTTGTATACAGGGTGGGGAAGCAAAATTTACAATGAACATTTAGTTGTTTTTTTCTCAGCAGGCACTACGTCAATTGTTTTGAAACCAAACATATATTGATGTCATAATCATACCTAACACTATTATCCATACCTTTTCAGAAACTTTTGCCCATATGAGTAATCAGGAAAGCAAACGTCAAAGAGTGTGTGATTTGCTGAATGCACTCGTCACACCAAAGGAGATTTCAAAAATAGTTGGAGTGTCCATAAAGACTGTTTATAATGGAAAGAAGAGAATGACTATGAGCAAAACTATTAGGAGAAAGTCTGGAAGATACTATTAAAGAAGAATGGGAGAAGTTGTCACCCGAATATTTGAGAACACTTGCGCAAGTTTCAGGAAGCGTGTGAAGGCAGTTATTGAGAAAGAAGGAGGACACATAGAATAAAAACATTTTCTATTATGTACATTTTCTTGTGGCAAATAAATTCTCGTGACTTTCAATAAACTAAGTGGTCATACACTGTCTTTCAATCCCTGCCTCAAAATATTGTAAATTTTGCTTCCCCACCCTGTATTTGTGAAACAATATTAACATTTGAAGGTTTACTATTTTTCCTTAAAACTTCCCCTTTTGTGTGTGTTAATATTAACTTTATAAAGGTTAAGTTGTTAATGTTATCCATTCCTGCATACCTGGTAACAATGAACAGATTCTTCCCTGGGGTGTGGCAGGCAATAAGGGAAAATTGTCGTATAAGCCGCGTCGGAGTATAAGCCGCAGTGTTTAAAGCGTGGGAAAAAAGTAGCGGCTTATAGTCCGGAATTTACGGTAATTTGTTGCAAGTGGAGGAAAAATTATCCACAGCTTGTAGGAACTAGAACAGTCAACAGCAAATAGCGTCTTTCTCCAGTTTGGTTTTGGTTTGTTTTTTCTGTCAATTAAGTCGCCGACCATCGAAAAAGCAAATCCCAGTGTTGCTGTTCTGGAATCAGTCTTGCAGCATGGCATAAAACACTACACTGAAAAGTATTAGTGCTAAGACACAGTCCTGTTCCCCTGAATGTTAATGAAATGGAGAATTCTGGCCGGTTGATGCTGGACATCATGCTATCCCAATGTTTATGCTCTTTGCTGATTACATTTGTTGACACTTTTCCTTGGCTAGAGCCTTCTGCTGGCTAGTAAATACCATGGCAGTGGTTTTGCTGTGTTTTCTGAAATCCTGACTCTCAGGCATTCAATTAGATGGTTCTTGTGAATCCAGCAAATCCCTATTGTACAAATGCATTGAATAGACATCCTTAAACTCTGGTGAAATGGGCTCTAACTTCCACAAGAGAATTAGGTCCATTTTTTTGAACCAATGCCTTACAGCCGTGTCGATTAAAATAAAATCACATTGAAGCAATTTTATTAAATTTTTTTTTAACTACCTGCAATTAAAGTGAGTGGTATCTTATGACCGCTTAGGAGTTGACGTCACCACAATCTGGTGGCAGAAAAACACTGTATATCAAAGAAGGTAAATGAGTCGGAGAGAATAGAAAGAAAAGAGGAGGAAAAAGGTCTTGTGCTGTAGGTTGTCAGAATAGAAATGCTAACAAAAAAAAAAAAAGCAACCTTCACTTTTACCGAATTCTGTCGTTGAAGACACCCTCTGAGACAAACCGTAGACGCTGATAGTTGCAAGCCATTAAACAGACGAACTGGACTGAGGAAATCATATGGAATTCTGGGCTCTTTAGTGTCTATTTCATATCAGTATGTACATTAAACATCATTTACCCAAGTTTTTTCTCAGCAGGCACTACGTCAATTGTTTTGAAACCAAACATATATTGATGTCATAATCATACCTAACACTATTATCCATACCTTTTCAGAAACATTTTCACATCATATGATACAAAATTCTTTCATATTTCTTACAATAAACGAGTTCTGAAGATTTTACTTTTGCCAATTTATGGTTGTTTTTTTTAAAAAATATTATAGGTGAATGAAATGGCTTCAACTAGAAGACCTTGCAAAAATAAGCCTGACGTATTCTGCTACATCTGCGGTGAATACATAATAAATAATAAATACATCCTGTTAGAAAATGATTTTTTTTCTCTTAAAACCTATTTTGGGTTAGAACTATATAAAAAATCAACTGATAAAGTCTCAAATATGTAATCAATTTTGTGAGAAGATCAAATTTTTCAAAATGAAATTAGCAAAAAAAACCTGACCTGATTGAGAAAAACAGATGTCATTTTTGGATTTAGCGGTGCAAAATGGTCCTAATTCAGTTGAAAAAGCCTAGGCAACTTGCAAAAAACATTATTTTGTAACCCAGTGTTACTGACTTTTACATGACTTTCACCTCACTCTGACACATAAATTCTCATTTGTCATAAAAAAATATTATACTGTAGCACAACCCAAGTGTAACATCGCTCAGTTTCTCAAAGATTGACCCAAACAACACAGTTCCAAATGTATATTTCAACCTCACCCATGATCTGTTGTTTGTCCCAAACCTAAACAGACTATATCTGTTAATATATTATTTATAGTCTTTCAGGTTTCAAAGTCTATAAAGTGCTAGTAAATTATTTAAATCTTATTTTCAGTATCGCTCTTGTTATTTATGCTGCTCACAACATGCTTGGATTATCTTGTGAGTTTTTAAAATGTGTTGCTTGTTGACTATATAATGCCAAACTAATGAAGTTGTTTTAAAAATGTTTTTATGTTTTGTCCATGTAATCAGATCAGATCTGTAGACATAATGAGGTAATAATTGATTTTCACAATTTAACCCATAAAGACCCAGTGCTACTTTTGTGGCACTTCCCAGACATACAGGGTGGGGAAGCGAAATTTACAATGAACATTTAGTTGTTTTTTCTCAGCAGGCACTACGTCAATTGTTTTGAAACCAAACATATATTGATGTCATAATCATACCTAACACTATTATCCATACCTTTTCAGAAACTTTTGCCCATATGAGTAATCAGGAAAGCAAACGTCAAAGAGTGTGTGATTTGCTGAATGCACTCGTCACACCAAAGGAGATTTTTGAGGAACACTTGCGCAAGTTTCAGGAAGCGTGTGAAGGCAGTTATTGAGAAAGAAGGAGGACACATAGAATAAAAACATTTTCTATTATGTACATTTTCTTGTGGCAAATAAATTCTCGTGACTTTCAATAAACTAATTGGTCATACACTGTCTTTCAATCCCTGCCTCAAAATATTGTAAATTTTGCTTCCCCACCCTGTATGTCCTTGTCGCCGACTAGGCAGTCCTCGGTCCTCAACACACAAAAAACATCAGACAATTCAATATCCTGGACATGACTGCAAAGTACAAAGGTTGTTATATATTACAACCTGTTATGTGTTCTTTGTGCTCTTAAACTGAAGGGTCAAACTGGATGTTCACTAATAAAAAGTGACACAGGCGCAGTGAGTTCCGGTTGAACATTACTGATAGCTGTGTTTATGATTTTTCTCCTCAGAATTATGCAAGTTACCTTAACCCTTTCATGCATCGGTCACTACAGTGGACAGTTCTTCTCCAGCTGTTCTCTTGTATATTAATGGGTTTTGTTGTTTTAGTTTCATATCAGCCAACACAGTGGACACTTATGCATCATCCCATAATACACTGACATTCATACCATTACTTTAACTATGCTGTTCTTGATAAACTTGATCTGCAGTGACATGTTTGAATGTAAATAAATTATTTGTTAGACAAAAGGTTTTTTTTTTTTTTTTTTTTTGCATATTATCTCCATGAAGTGAGTAATTACTAGCATTAGAATATGTTAAAATATGAGAAGACATCCGATTACCAGCATTAAAAATGTTTTTATTTCGTTGTTTTCATATCATTCTCTAAAATTGAGTTTTAAACACGTTTCTTTACTTCAAAAATTAAATGCATGGATATTTTTGTAACTCCACAGAAAAAAAAAACTCAACCACATTGTTTTTTTTCATGGCTAAGGAGGAATAAAAACACTCAAAAAATAAATCTTGACTCAGGTTCTCACAATTCATGCATGAAAGGGTTAAAATGTTGTAATGATGCAACAAAGTCATAGGCATCAAGGGATTTGTCTGCCTAGAGCTTTTCTTTCATGTAAACGCTGCATTTTTCAACTAGTTATAAACAGATGTCCGACCACTGTAGCTTCGGCAGTTTTGTCGGTTCCATGACCCACTGAGCTGACAACGAGTATGGATCAGGAAACCTCACCCACACAGCAAAAATTGGAGAGTTGAAATTTCTGGGTTAAACATTTGAGAGTCAATTTTCACTCTCAAAGTGTAGTTTTAACTCACTGTGAGTTAAATGTCACTCAGAGTTGGGGTTAATGAAAAGAGTTAGTCAAGCCTGTGGAAATTAACTCAGGAGAAGTGTTGTTTTGCGTCTCTCCAGTGTTAATTTTCCTGGCCCCTGCATTTCAAACCAGGCGAACCTGTGCAATTTCTATCAGACTGTCACTGTCAGAGAGAAAAAAGAGGAAAAATACATTTTCTAAAAAAAAAAATGCATCAGCTTTCTTTGAATCATCCTGTTCACATTGAATTTGAAGTCATTTTTAATGGATTCACTTTTTTATGATTAAAATTAACATTACTTTCAGAGTGAAAATTAAGTAAAATGAGTGTTATTTTTCTTATTTT